>NW_028138885.1:0-169022 GCF_964270905.1 Leucopleurus acutus | reverse complement strand
CCGCCTGAGCACCAGCATTGGAAGTGTTATAGATTCTAATGACCTTTAAGGGTCCAGGAAAGAGATGTGCAGAGACGCTGTGGGGGCCGGTTTCACCCCACCCCACATTTGTTCGGCCACCTTAGGCTGACCGTTTCTGCCAGCCTAGATGCTCTGACCAGTAGTCTGCTCTTTCTTCAATTAGGCCCCTGAATTAACGTAAAAACAGCACCAGGTGTCAGAGCCCTGCCCGCTCAACTCCCAGACAGTCCAGGGTCAGTGGTGATCAAGGACCATGATGGCCACTGAGTCAACAGCCTTTTGAAGTAAACAGGAGTCCAGCCGGTCTTATTGGCCACCATCATCACGGTGTCTGTAGGCTTTTCTATGGTGACGGTGTGATATACGGTTCCCCCGCCAAGATTATTAGCTCCCCTCCGGGTGCAGGAAGTCCTGCAAGCAGTAGTCTACTCCTTCGGGACACACTATTGTTGTTTTATGAGAGAAACTCCAGGTCAAGTGATGTTCACACGAGTCGTCATGGTGCCCTGTTGCCCCCGGTTATCTCTCTGGATGTTGGAGTTGGAGGGCCTCCTCACTCGAGGTCGGTGTGCCCACGGAGCGAACCCTGCAACTTCAGGGCATGGTTGGTGATTAGGATCACCACGTGGGGTCCTTTTCCCTTAGGAGGGAGGTGGCCTTTTGGGCTGCTGATTTCCAGGTTTTTAGATACCGCCAGTATCTTGGCCAGATGTGGCAGTGGGCCAAGCCCCTTGGTGACTGTAGTTTATCCTACCTGGATGGCATTCTTGCGTTGTTCCATTTCAAGTGGTCCCAGTTTTTGCACTAATTCTCCAATGGCGATTCACCTTTCACCGGGAATGGAAAGGTCAAAGGGTTTAGCTCAATTAGGGAGTTCCAGGGCAAGGGTCTGAATTGACTGCTCTTTCCATTCTTGAAAGGCCACTTCTGGATTCTGTTCAAAAGGATCATCATCTTTTCCTTTCAGTGTTTCATATAGAGGCCCAGCTAGTAGACTGTAGTTAGGGATCCAGAAGCAGCAAACCCTGGCCTCCCCAGGAACCCCTAAGCTGTCTTCTAGTTTTAGAAAGGGGTAAGGCTGCAAATGGTTTCTTCCCTTTCCTGGGATGGGCTTCTCTGACCTTGTGTGAGAATGAAGCCCAGGCAGGTCACTGCAGTCTGTGATATTTGAGCTTTTTCTTGGACAACTTCTATCCTTTATTGGCTTGGTAGTTCAGAGGCCTCCTTAGTAGGGCTGGCGATCAGAATGTCGTCTGCATATTGAAGGAGGGTTTCCTTTTCCAGAGGTAGAACTTTTCGGTCGTTAGCTAAGCTTTCCCCAAAGATGGTGTGGGAATTTTTGAACCCTTGGGGCAAGACGGCCCGGAAGTATTGTTTTAGTTGTATGTTGAGTCCTGCCACTCACAAGCCAAAATTTCTTGTGACTCTGGGACTAATGGAATACAAAAGAAGGCATCATTGAAGACTAATACAGAATACCATGTCCTGGTGGTTGGTAGAATGACCAGCAGGGTGTAGGGATCAGGAGCAACTGGAGGTATATCCTCGGTGGCTTCACTGACTGTCCTGACATCCTTTACCAGGTCCCCAGCAACCCATGGGGCTCTCGTGGTCAGGCCAATCCCAGGATATGGAGCTCTCCTGGGCAGGTACCCCACCCCCAACCCAGCCCACGGGGCTCTCATGGTCAGGCCCCTCCCAGGATACAGAGCTACCCTTGCAGGTACCGTGGCAGGGCTGGGCACACAGGAACCGTGCACATAGCCCTCATTGAAGAGCACCCCCAGCTCACCTGTCGCTCAGAGCTGACACAGAGCACCTCAGAGCAGGACTTGAACTAACAAACAGCAGCTCCGACAGGTCTGTGACCCTGGGCATCACTCTGTGTGGCCTCCCTCCACCTGGTCTTCCAGAGACTTCCACTGCACCCAGGGCACCAGGCCTCTGTCTCCAACCACCACCCACCCCTCCTCTCCCTGACTCCTGGGTTCCTCTCATTAGGAGAGAGTTTTCTTGAAGTTGTCTCCCACTCATGGGCCAGATAAAATGATTAGAAAACAAGCCAAAGCTGCAGCCCCTTGTCTATCCTGACTCTCAGGAGCCCACACCTGTCCCTTGGACCTGGCCGGTTCAGCAAGTTCCATTTTCTGCAACTGTGAGCCCCTGAGGGGTGATGATTGGCTGACCTGGGCAGCCTTACCATGCCGGCCAGCCCTCCCCAGGTGTGCCTGGGTTGAGATCAATATAAATACCACTCCAGGCAGCAAAAGCCCCTGCAGCTGTGCCTGACGCCATTTTCTCTGCCCTGTCAGCAGTCTCGGGGCTGGGCTGGTGGGAGGGAGTGAGAGGCCACGGCTTTGTGGGTGGCCCAGTGTGAGTGGGGCTCTGCTGGACTTTCTGCAGCAGTTGCCAGGCTGCCACCTGCTAAAGAAGAGGATGTGTCACCCATACCTGCTGCTGGAATTTCTCCCTGGGCAGAGGTGAGGAAGGAAAAAAGCAGTGGGGGCAGGGACAGGACGGGTATCTCAGGCAGGGAAATGGAAATCTTCCAGAAGAGCACCCAGGGCCAGGACCATCCTGGCTGGCCTGCAGGCACCAAGTCAGCTGGCATGCTGTCACTCGTGTGGCTCCATGGCCCTTCCTCTAGGCTTTCAAGTCCTTGTATATATTCAGGTGTTTTACCTGGGAAGGGCGGGAACAGTTCAGCAGCAACTGGCCTGGGGTTCAGCTCACGTTTACTCACAGATGCCTCGGCACGGTGCCCCAGCTTTGCAATGAGGACGCTTGTTGTGTGGGGGCTGCTGGCTGAATGGGAGACGATTCCCCACCACTGACCAACTTCAGAATTGTTTACAACTGGAGCAAGTGCCCTGATACGGTTTTCCTCTGAGTAACTGGTGGGTTCTGTTTTTTTTTTCTCTTTTTCGTTTTTGGTTCAAGGTAGATTTTATTCCTCTTTTTTGTATTTACAGATATAAGCATGGAAATAATTTATTCATATAAATACATGTATGTGAAGGGAATAATTGTTTTTTCTGTTTTATTTTTTAAATTTTATTTCTTTTTAATTTTGAATTTTATTTTATATTTTTATACAGCAGGTTCTCATTGGTTATCTATTTTATACATATAAATGTTTACATGCCAATCCCAATCTCTCAACTCCTCCCACCACCACCCCTCCAAGAGCTTTCCCCCCTTGTTGTCCATACGATTGTTGTCTACATCTGTTGCTCTATTTATGCCTTGCAAAATGGTTAATCTGTACAGTTTTTCTAGGTTCCACATATATGCATGAATATACAAGATTTGTTTTTCTCTTTCTGACTTACTTCACTCTGTATGACAGTCTCTAGATCCATCGACGTCTCTACAAATGACCCAATTTCATTCCTTTCATGGCTTAGTAATATTCCATTTTATATATGTACCACATCTTTATGCATTCGTCTGTCTGTGGGCATTTAGGTTGCTTCCATTACCTCGATATTGTAAATAGTGATGCAATGAACATTGCGGTGAATGTCTCTTTTTGATTTATGGTTTTGTCTGGGTATATGTCCAGTCCTGGGATCGCTGTATCATATGGTAATTCTATTATTAGTTTCTTAAGAAACTCCATATTGTTCTCCATAGTGACTGTATCAATTTATATTCCCAACAATAGTGGAAGAGGCTTCCTTTTCTCCACACCCTTTCCAGCATTTGTTGTTTGTAGATTTTCAGATGATGCCCATTCTAACAGGTGTGAGGTGATACCTCATTGTTGAGTCCATTTCGTTGAGCGAGGGGTAGGTCTTGTCTATTACGTATTTGGCTTATGGAACGGTATCTGTGCTAATTTCAAACTCTGGTTTTATGCAGCACCCCAACTCACCTTTCCCCTTAAGCAAGCATAAGTTGGTTTTCTAAACTTGAGACCCTGTTCTGTTTTGTAATTCAGTTCATGTGTAGCCAAGTTTACATTCCGTGCATTAGTGATACCTTATGATGTTTCTTTTTCTGTGTGACTTATTTCACTTAGAATCATCATGCCTCAATCCACTCATTATGCTGGTACAGGCCTGGTGACACAGATTTCATTGCTGAGTGGTATTCTGTTGTACATAAGTACCGCAACTTCTTTATCAATTATTTGTTCTCTGGGATATTTAACTTGTACTGTAGAAGAGGCTCCTGTAAACAGAGCCGTTGTAAATTTTGGGGTGGCTGTGTCTTTTTGATTTTAATTTCCCTAAGCTATAGGACCATAAGTGGAAATGCCCTAGACTCTGTTGCTTTGTTTTTCAGATGTATCAGGAAACACCATACACTTCTCCAGAGTGGCTGTTGGCAATGTACATCCCGCCCATCAGCATAACAAGGCTCCTTTTTCCCCATGGCCTGTCTTGCCTTTCTGGATTTTACACTTTTCTCAGATGGCCCTTTAGACCGGGGGGAAGTGACACTTCATAGTAGTTCGGATTTCCATTGCAAGCTTGCTTGGTTTGCCAAAAAGGGCGTATGTGTTTGTTCCTGAATATATTCAGGAACAAACTCATACGCCCTTTGTTGCCAAGTGCATCATTGTCGATGTTCTGCCTCTTTTCCTATGCTTTAAATGCAAATCCAGTCTACCTCCTGAAATCGGTTTCCTGCAATTCTGCCCCGCTTTCAAGTCCTCTTCGCAGCCTTACTTCAATATATTTTTGGACGTTATCTGTCATTTATAACTCTGCAGGTTTGTGAATTACAGGGCCCCTGAGCTCCTTTCTTCAACTCGCTTTCTTGTGAGCTGGCCGCAAACCCGCAAGACTGCTTCAGGCCCTAATCTGCTTCTGGCAGGGCACGCTGAGCCTTTGGTTAATTCCTCTTCCTGGTGGGAAATGAGTGTTAAATATGCCCGTCCAGACACCTACCTCACTCTCAACCCCTTGGTGATGTGGGTCCTCTGGTTTGTGGCCACTTTTGCTGGGTTCCTCACCTTTCGATGATGTGGCCCCACTAGTGTGAGGACACTCCTGCTTGGTTCTCATCCACGTGGTTATGTGGACCCCCTGGTGAGAGTCTGTTCCTGGCTTTGTTCCTCACCCACCTGTGAGGGAGACCCTCTGCTGATAGGTCACTCCTGCATGGCTGGCACACATTGCCTTGGTGAAGTCAGCCGTGTGGTGGCAGTTGGAGCGTGCTGGGAATCTCTTCCCCCCGGTGATGAGGGCCCTCTTGCATCAGGCCCTGACTGCTGGGCTCACCAACTTTTCTTAGTGAGCCCAGTGATGCTTTGGCACTCCTCTTAGGATCCCATCTCCATGGGGATGTGGGCCTTCTGCTCTGAGGTCCCAACGGCTGGGTTGTTCACATTTTCATGATGTGGGCTCTCTGGTGTTAGTTCACAGAAGCCTGGATCCCATAGCCTCTGTGCTCTTGGCTGCCTGCTGGGAGGTTCCAACTGCTGGATTCCTCACTTTTTTAAATTTTTGGGCCCTCTGTTGTGAGGATCCTCCTGCCTGCCTCACTCCCAGCCCCTTCGTGATGTGTGTCGTCTGGTTTGAGGCCACATGTGCTGGGTTCCTCACCTTTCGATGATGTGGGACCAATGGTCTTAGGAGACTCCTGCCTGGTTCACAACCCCTTGGTGATGTGGGCCCTCTGTTGAGAGTCTGATCCTGGCTGGGTTCCTCACCCATCTGTGAGGTGGGCCGTCTGATGTGAGGTCACTCCTGCCTGGCTGGCACACGTCACCTTGTGGACATGAGCCCTCTGGTGGCACTTGGAGCCTGCTGGGAGCCTCCTCTCCTCGGTGATGACGGCCCTCTAGCATCAGGCTCTAACTGCTGGGCTCCCCACATTTTGTGATGTGTGCCCAGTGGTGCGAGGACACTCCAGCCAGGTTCACATCCCCATTGGGGTGTGGGCCTTCTGCTCTGAGGTCCCAAAGCCTGGGTTGCTCACAGTTTCATGATGTGGGCTCTCTGCTGTTAGTTCACTCCTGCCTGCATCCCATAGCTTCTGTGCTCTGGACCGCCTGCTGGGAGGTTCCAACTGCTGGATTCCTCACCTTTCTTATTCTTTGGGCCCTCTGTTTTTAGGCTACTCCTGCCTGCCTCACTCCCGTTCCCTTTGTGATATGTGTCCTCTGATTTGAGGCCACATGTGCTGGGTTCCGCACCTTTCGATGATGTGACCCCACTGGAGGGAAGACAGTCCTGACTGGTTCCCATCCCCTTGCTGATGTGGGCCCTCAGGTGAGAGTCTGATCCTGGCTGGGTTCCTCACCCTTCTGTGAGGTGGGCCCTCTGCTGTGAGGTCAATCATGCCTGTCTGGCACAGGTCACCTTGGCGACGTGGGCCCTCTGGTGGCAGTTGGAGTGTGCTGGGATCCTCCTCCCCTCGGTGATGAGGGCCCTCTTGCCTTAGGCCATAACTGCTGGGCTCCCCACATTTTCTGATGTGTGCCAAGTGAGTGAGGAGACTCTTGCCAGGTTCCCATCCCCATGGCGATATGGGCCTTCTGCGCTGAGGTCTCAACTCCTGGGTTGCTCACAGTTTTGTGATGTGGGCCCTCTGCTGTGAGTTCACTGTGGCCTGGATCCCATAGCCTCGGTGTTCTGGGCCGCCTGCTGGAAGGTCTAAATGCTGGAATTCTCACGTTTTTTATATTATGTGCCCTGTGTTGTGAGGCTACTCCTGCCTGCCTCACTCCAAGGCCCTTGGTGATGTGGGTCCTCTGGTTTGAGGACACATGTGCTGGGTTCCTCACCTTAAGATGATGAGGCCCCACTGGTGTGAGGATAATCCTGACTGGGTCCCATCCCCTTTGTGATGTGGGCCCTCTGGTGAGAGTCTGATCCTGGCTGGGTTCCTCACCCATCTGTGAGGTGGGCCCTCTACTATCAGGTAACTCTTGCCTGGGTTGCTCACCTCGCCTTGTTGACATGAGCCCTCTGGTGGCAATTGGACCCTGCTGGGAGCCTCCTCAGCTCTGTGATGAGGGCCCTCTGACGTCAGGCCCTAACTGCTGGGCTCCCCAACTTTTCTTAGTGAGCCCAGTGTTGCTCAAGCACTCCTCTTAGGTTCCCATCCCCATGGGGATGTGGGCCTTCTGCTCTGAGGTTCCAACGGCTGGGTTGATCACAATTTCATGATGTGGGCTCTCTGGTGTTAGTTCACTGTGGCCTGGATCCCATAGCCTCTGTGGTCTTGGCTGCCTGCTGGGAGGTTCCAACTGCTCGATTCCTCAACTTTTGTATTCTATGGGTCCTGTGTTGTGATGCTCCTCCTGCCTGCCTCACTCGCAACCCCTTCGTGATGTGGGTCTTCTGGTTTGAGGCCACATGTGCTGGGTTAGGCAACTTTCAATGATGTGGCCCCACTGGTGTGAGGACACTCCTGCCTGGTTCCCATCCCCTTGGTGATGTGGGCCTTCTGGTGACAGTCTTATCCTGGCTGGGTTCCTCACTCTTCTGTGAGGTAGGCCCTCTGCTGTGAGGTCAATCCTGCCTGACTTGCACACATCACCTTGGTGACGTGGGCCCTCTGTGGGCACATGGAACCTGCTGGGAGCCTCCTGCCCTCGGTGATGACGGCCCTCTAGCATCAGGCTCTAACTGCTGGGCTCCCCACGTTTTCTGATGTGAGCCCAGTGATGCCAGGACACTCCTGTCAGGTTCCCATCCCCATGGGGATGTGGGCTTTCTGCTCTGAGGTCCCAATGCCTGGGTTGCTCACAGTTTCATGATGTGGGCTCTCTGCTGTTAGTTCACTCCTGCCTGCATCCCATAGCTTCTGTGCTCTCGGCCGCCTGCTGGGAGGTTCCAAATGCTGGATTCCTCACTTTTTTTATTCTTTGGGCCCTCTGTTTTTAGGCTACTCCTACCTGCCTCACTCCCATCCCCTTTGTGATGTATGTCCTCTGATATGAGGCCACATGTGCTGGGTTCCTCACCTTTCGATGATGTGGCCCCACTGGTGGGAGGACAGTCCTGACTGGTTCCCATCCCCTTGGTGTTGTGGGCCCTCTGGTGAGAGTCTCATCCTGCCTCGGTTCCTCACCCTTCTGTGAGATAGGCCCTCTGCTGTGAGGTCACTACTGCCTGGCTGGCGCATGCCACCTTGTAGACGTGGGCCCTCTGTTGGCAGTTGGAACCTGCTGGGAGTCTCCTCCCCTCAGTTATGAGGGCCCCCTGGCGTCAGGCCCTAACTGCTGGGCTCCTAACATTTTCTGATATGTGCTAAGTGGTGCAAAGCCACTCCTGCCAGGTTCCCATCCCAATGGGGATGTGGGCCTTCTGTTCTGAGGTCCCAACAGCTGGGCTGCTCACAGGTTCATGATGTGGGCCCTCTGCTGTGAGTTCACTGCGGCCTGGATCCCATAGCCTCGGTGCTCTGGGCCACTTGCTGGGAGGTTCCAACTGCTGGATTCCTCAACTTTTATATTCTATGGACCCTGTGTTGTGAGGCCAGTCCTGCCAGCCTCATTCCGAACCCCTTGGTGATGTGGTTCCTCTGGTTTGAGGACACATGTGCTGGGATCCTCACCTTTCGATGATGTTGTCCCACTGGTGTGGGGACACTCCTGCCTGGTTCCCATCCCCTTGGTGATGTGGGCCCTCTGGTGAGAGTCTGATCCTGGCTGTGTTCCTCACCCTTCTGTGAGGTGGGCCCTCTGCTGTGAGGTCACTCCTGCCAGGCTGGCACACATCACCTTGGCGACGTTGGCCCTCTGGTGGCAGCTGGAGCCTGCTGGGAGCCTCCTCCTCTCGGTGATGAGTGCCCTCTAGCGTCAGGCCCTAACTTCTGAGCACCCCACGTTTTCTGATGTGAGCCCAGTGATGCCAGGACACTCCTGTCATGTTCCCATCACCATGGGGATGTGGGCCTTCTGCTCTGAGGTCCCAATGTCTGGGTTGCTCACAGTTTCATGATGTGGGCTGTCTGGTGTTAGTTCACTCTGGCCTGGTTCCTCTAGCCTCTGTGCTCTGGGCCGCCTGCTGGGAGGTTCCAACTGCTGGATTCCTCACCTTTCTTATTTTTGGGCCCTCTGTTATGAGGCTCCTCCTGCCTGCCTCACTCCCAGCCCCTTGGTGATGGGTGTCCTATGGTTTGAAGCCACATGTTCTGGGTTCCTCACCTTTAGATGATGTGGCCCTACTCATGTGAGGACACTCCTGCCTGGTTCCAATCCATTTGGTGATGTGGGCCCTCTGGTGCGAGTCTGATCCTGACTGGGTTCGTCACACTTCTCTGAGGTGGGCCCTCTGCTGTGAGGTCATTCGTGCCTGGTTGGCACACATCGCCTTGGCGACGTCAGCCCTCTGGTGGCAGTTGGAGCCTGCTGGGAGCCTCCTTCCCTTGGTGATGAGGGTCCTCTGGCGTCAGGCCCTAACTGCTGGTCGCCCAAAATTTTCTGATACGTTCTCAGTGGTGCGAGGACACTCCTACCAGAATTCCATCCCCATGGGGATGTGGGCCTCCTGCTCTGAGGTCCCAATGGCTGGGTTGCTCAGTTTCATGACATGGGCCCTCTTCTGTGAGTTCACTGTGGCCTGGATCCCATGGCCTCGGTGCTCTGGGCCGCCTGCTGGGAGGTTCCAACTGCTGGATTCCTCACTTCTTTATTCTATGGGCCCAGTGTTGTGAGGCTACTCCTGCCTGCCTCACTCCGAGGTCCTTGGTGATGTGGGTCCTCTGGTTTGAGGACACATGTGCTGAGTACCTCAGCTTTTGATGATGTGGCCCCACTGATGTGAAGACACTCCTGCCTGGTTCCCATCCCCTTGGTGATGTGGGCCCTCTGGTGAGAGTCTGATGTTGGCTGGGTTTCTCACCCTTCTGTGAGGTGGGACCTCTGCTGTGAGGTAACTCCTGCCTGGCATGCTCACGTTGCCTTGGCAATGTGAGCCCTCAGGTGGCAGTTGGAGCCTGCTGGGAATCTCCTCCCCTCAGGTATGAGAGCTCTGGATAAAACACATATGCCCTTTTTTGCCAAGTGCATTATTTTCCAAGTTCTGTCTCTTTTCCTATGCTTTAAGAGCTACTCCCGTGTACGTTCTGAAATCAGTTTCCAGCAATTCTGCCCCGCATTCAAGTCCTCTTCGCAGCCTTACTTCAGTATAATTTTGGATGATAGCTGTCATTTATAACTCCGCAGGTTTCTGAATTACAGTGCCCCTGAGCTCCTTTCTTCAACTCGCTTTCTTGTGAGCTGGCCGCAACACCGCAGGATCTCCTCAGGCCCTAATCTAGTTCCAGCATGGCACGCGGAGCCTTTGGTTCATTTATCTTCCTGGTGGGAAATGAGAGTTAAATTTGCCCGTCCAGACACCTACAGATAGTCTCCCATTGCTTCTCCTTATTCCTGTTCATATTCCGAAGAAATTGCAAACTGGGCCAAACAGGAGGTTAAAGGCACTGACTCTCCAAGTGGGGAGAGTGTTAGTAAAGCGTCTGGAATGTTGCACCCGAGTACCAGGGGACGAAAACTGAGACACATTTGAACACGTTTCCCGATCACACGGTGGATCATACACTCCGTTCCACATGCATGTTTTAGCTGAAGGAAGAATCCCTTAAACCTGGAGAGTTGAGACCCATGGAATGGGTACCATGCAATATGACTTCAAAGGATCTGCATTTGCTCACCGAACCTCACCAATCCTATCACTGCTGCGTTTATGCTGCTGTACAGACGCTTGATTCTCTTTCGGAGACATATAAATCCAAAGGTTTTAAGATTATTACTAGTCAGGTATATTGTTAGGCGTTTAATATGGGGTGTTGAGTCCACTTCGTTGAGCAAGGAGTAGCTCTTGTCTATTACATATTTGGCTTATGGAACGGTATCTGTGCTAATTTCAATCTCTGGTTTCATGCAGCACCCCAACTCACCTTTCCCCTTAAGCAAGCATAAGTTGGTTTTCTACATTTGAGACCCTGTTCTGTTTTGTAATTCAGTTCCTGTGTAGCCAAGTTTACATTCCGTGTATTAGGGATATCTTATGATGTTTCTTTTTCTGTGTGACTTATTTCACTTAGAATACTCGTACCTGAATCCACTCACTATGCTACTACGGGCCTGATGACATAGATTTCATTGCTGAGTGATATTGCATTGTACGTAAGTACCACAACTTCTTTATCCATTTTTCGCTTTCTGTGATATTGAACTTGTACCGTAAACGAGGTTCTTGTAAACAGAGCCGTCCCAAACTTTGGGGTGGCTGTGTCTTTTGATTTTAATTTCCCTAAGCTATAGGACCATAAGTGGAAGTGCCCTAGGCTCTGTTGCTTTGTTTTTTGGATGTTTCAGGAAACACCATACACTTCTCCAGAGTGGCTGCTGGCAATTCACATCCCGATCATCAGCATAACAAGGCTCCCAGTTCTCCATGGCCTGTCCTGCATTTCTGGATTTTACAATTTTTTCAGATGGCCCTTTTGACCGGGGGGCAGTGAGACTTCATTGTAGTGCAGATTTTCTTTGCAAGCTTGCTTGTTTGGCCAAAAAGGGCGTATGCGTTTTTTCCTGAATATATTCAGGAAAAGCATACGCCCTTTTTGGCCAAGAGCATCATTGTGGACATTCTGCCTCTTTTCCTATGCGTTACATGCAATTCCTGTCTACCTCCTGAAATCGGTTTCCTGCAATTCTGCCCCGCTTTCAAGTCCTCTTGGCAGCCTTACTTCAATATATTTTTGGACGATAGCTATCAATTATAACTCTGCAGGTTTGTGAATTACAGTGCCCCTGAGCTCCTTTCTTCAACTCGCTTTCTTGTGAGCTGGCCGCAACACCGCAGGATTGCTTCAGGCCCTTGTTTGGTTCCGGCATGGCACGCTGAGCCTTTGGTTAATTCCTCTTCCTGATGGGAAATTAGAGTTAAATTTGCGCGTCCGGACACCTCCACCTAGTCTCTCATTGGTTCTCCCTATTCCTGTTCATCTTCCACAGAAATTGCAAACTGGGCCAAACAGGAGGTTAAAGGCACTGACTCTCCAAGTGGGGAGAGTGTTAGTAAAGTGTCTGGAATGTTGCACCCGAGTACCAGGGGACGAAAACTGAGACACATTTGAACACGTTTCCCGATCACACGGTGGATCATACACTCCGTTCCACATGCATGTTTTAGCTGAAGGAAGAATCCCTTAAACCTGGAGAGTTGAGACCCATGGAATGGGTACCATGCAATATGACTTCAAAGGATCTGCATTTGCTCACCGAACCTCACCAATCCTATCACTGCTGCGTTTATGCTGCTGTACAGACGCTGATTCTCTTTCGGAGACATATGAATCCAAAGGTTTTAAGATTATTACTAGTCAGGTATATTCTTAGGCGTTTAATATGGGGTGTTGAGTCCACTTCGTTGAGCAAGGAGTAGCTCTTGTCTATTACATATTTGGCTTATGGAACGGTATCTGTGCTAATTTCAATGTGTGGTTTTATGCTGCACCCCAACTCACCTTTCCCCTTAAGCAAGCATAAGTTGGTTTTCTACATCTGAGACACTGTTCTGTTTTGTAATTCACTTCCTGTGTAGCCAAGTTTACATTCCGTGTAGTAGTGATATCTTATGATGTTTCTTTTTCTGTGTGACTTATTTCACTTAGAATCATCGTACCTGAATCCACTCATTATGCTGCTACGGGCCTGATGACATTGATTTCATTGCTGAGTGATATTGCATTGTACGTAAGTACCACAAATTCTTTATCCATTTTTCGCTTTCTGTGATATTGAACTTGTACGGTAAATGAGGTTCTTGTAAACAGAGCCGTCCCAAACTTTGGGGTGGATGTGTCTTTTTTATTTTAATTTCCCTAAGCTATAGGACCATAAGTGGAAGTGCCCTAGGCTCTGTTGCTTTGTTTTTTAGATGTTTCAGAAAAAACCATACACTTCTCCAGAGTGGCTGTTGGCAATTTACATCCCGCCCATCAGCATAACAAGGCTCCCAGTTCTCCATGCCCTGTCCTGCCTTTCTGGATATTACAATTTTTTCAGATGGCCCTTTTGACCGCGGGGCAGTGAGACTTCATTGTAGTGTAGATTTCCTTTGCAAGCCTGCTTGGTTGGCCAAAAAGGGCGTATGCGTTTTTTCCTGAATATATTCAGGAAAGAACACATACGCCCTTTTTGGCCAAGTGCATCATTGTGGACGTTCTGCCTCTTTTCCTATGCTTTACATGCAATTCCCGTCTACCTCCTGAAATCGGTTTCCTGCAATTCTGCCCCGCTTTCAAGTCCTCTTGGCAGCCTTACTTCAATATATTTTTGGACGATAGCTGTCATTTATAACTCTGCAGGTTTGTGAATTACAGTGCCCCTCAGCTCCTTTCTTCAACTCGCTTTCTTGTGAGCTGGCCGCAACACCGCAGGATTGCTTCAGGCCCTAGTGTGGTTCCGGCACGGCATGCTGAGCCTTTGGTTAATTCCTCTTCCTGGTGGGAAATGAGAGTTAAATTTGCCCGTCCAGACACCTCCAGCTAGTTTCTAATTGGTTCTCCCTATTCCTGTACATTTTCCACAGAAATTGCAAACTGGGCCATACAGGAGGTTAAAGGCACTGACTCTCCAAGTGGGGAGAGTGTTAGTAAAGCGTCTGGAGTGTTGCACCCGAGTACCAGGGGACGAAAACTGAGACACATTTGAACACGTTTCCCGATCACACGGTGGATCATACTCTGGGTTCCACATGCATGTTTTAGCTGAAGGAAGAATCCCTTAAACCTGGAGAGTTGAGACCCATGGAATGGGTACCATGCAATATGACTTCAAAGGGTCTGCATTTGCTCACCGAACCTCACCAATCCTATCACTGCTGCGTTTATGCCGCTGTACACATGCTTGATTGTCTTTCGGAGACATATAAATCCGTAGGTTTTAAGATTATTTCTAGTCAGGTATATTGTTAGGCGTTTAATATGGGGTGTTGAGTCCACTTCGTTGAGCAAGGAGTAGCTCTTGTCTATTACATATTTGGCTTATGGAACGGTATCTGTGCTAATTTCAATCTCTGGTTTCATGCAGCACCCCAACTCACCTTTCCTCTTAAGCTAGCGTAAGTTGGTTTTCTACATTTGAGACCCTGTTCTGTTTTGTAATTCAGTTCCTGTGTAGCCAAGTTTATATTCCGTGTAGTAGTGATATCTTATGATGTTTCTTTTTCTGTGTGACTCTTTTCACTTAAAATCATCGTACCTTAATCCACTCATTATGCTGCTACGGGCCTGATGAAATAGATTTCATTGCTGAGTGATATTGCATTGTACGTAAGTACCACAACTTCTTTATCCATTTTTCGCTTTCTGTGATATTGAACTTGTACCGTAAACAAGGTTCTTGTAAACAGGGCCATCCCAAACTTTGGGGTGGCTGTGTCTTTTTGATTTTCATTTCCCTAAGCTATAGGACCATAAGTGGAAGTGCCCTAGGCTCTGTTGCTTTGTTTTTTAGATGTTTCAGGAAACACCATACACTTCTCCAGAGTGGCTGTTGGCAATTTACATCCCGCCCACCGGCATAACAAAGCTCCCAGTTCTCCATGGCCTGTCCTGCCTTTCTGGATTTTACACTTTTTTCAGATGGCCCTTTTGACCGGGGGGCAGTGAGACTTCATTGTAGTGCAGATTTCCTTTGCAAGCTTGCTTGGTTGGCCAAAAAGGGCGTATGCGTTTTTTCCTGAATATATTCAGGAAAAAAAGCATATGCCCTTTTAGGCCAAGTGCATGATTGTGGACGTTCTACCTCTTTTCCTATGCTTTACATGCAATTCCAGTGTACCTCCTGAAATCGATTTCCTGCAATTCTGCCCCGGTTTCAAGTCCTCTTGGCAGCCTTACTTCAATATATTTTTGGACGATAGCTGTCATTTATAACTCTGCAGGTTTGTGAATTACAGTGCCCCTGAGCTCGTTTCTTCAACTCCGTTTGTTGTGAGCTGGCCGCAACACCGCAGGATTGCTTCAGGCCCTAGTGTAGTTCCGGCACGGCACGCTGAGCCTTTGGTTAATTCCTCTTCGTGGTGGGAAATGAGAGTTAAATTTGCCCGTCCAGACACCTCCAGCTAGTCTCTCTTTCGTTCTCCCTATTCCTGTTCATTTTCCACAGAAATTACAAACTGGGCCAAACAGGAGGTTAAAGGCACTGACTCTCCAAGTGGGGAGAGTGTTAGTAAAGCATCTGGAATGTTGCACCCGAGTACCAGGGACGAAAACGAGACACATTTGAACACGTTTCCCGATCACACGGTGGATCATACTCTGGGTTCCACATGCATGTTTTAGCTGAAGGAAGAATCCCTTAAACCTGGAGAGTTGAGACCCATGGAATGGGTACCATGCAATATGACTTCAAAGGGTCTGCATTTGCTCACCGAACCTCACCAATCCTATCACTGCTGCGTTTATGCCGCTGTACACACGCTTGATTCTCTTTCGGAGACATATAAATCCGTAGGTTTTAAGATTATTTCTAGTCAGGTATATTCTTAGGCGTTTAATATGGGGTGTTGAGTCCACTTCGTTGAGCAAGGAGTAGCTCTTGTCTATTGCATATTTGGCTTATGGAACAGTATCTGTGCTAATTTCAATCTCTGGTTTCATGCAGCACCCCAACTCACCTTTCCCCTTAAGCAAGCATAAGTTGGTTTTCTACATTTGAGACCCTGTTCTGTTTTGTAATTCAGTTCCTGTGTAGCCAAGTTTACATTCCGTGTAGTAGTGATATCTTATGATGTTTCTTTTTCTGTGTGACTTATTTCACTTAGACTCATCATACCTGCATCCACTCATTATGCTGCTACGGGCCTGATGACATAGATTTCATTGCTGAGTGATATTGCATTGTACATAAGTACCACAACTTCTTTATCCATTTTTTGCTTTCTGTGATATTGAACTTGTACCGTAAACGAGGTTCTTGTAAACAGAGCCGTCCCAAACTTTGGTGTGGCTGTGTCTTTTTTATTTTAATTTCCCTAAGCTATAGGACCATAAGTGGAAGTGCCCTAGGCTCTGTTGCTTTGTTTTTTAGATGTTTCAGGAAACACCATACACTTCTCCAGAGTGGCTGTTGGCAATTTACATCCCGCCCACCAGCATAACAAGGCTCCCAGTTCTCCATGGCCTGTCCTGCCTTTCTGGATTTTACACATTTTTCAGATGGCCCTTTTGACTGGGCGGCAGTGAGACTTCATTGTAGTGCAGATTTCCTTTGCAAGCTTGCTTGGTTGGCCAAAAAGGGCGTATGCGTTTTTTCCTGAATATATTCAGGAAAAAACGCATACGCCCTTTTTGGCCAAGTGCATCGTTGTGGATGTTCTGCCTCTTTTCCTATGCTTTACATGCAATTCCAGTCTACCTCCTGAAATCAGTTTCGTGCAATTCTGCACCACTTTCAAGTCCTCTTGGCAGCCTTACTTCAATATATTTTTGGACGATAGCTGTCATTTATAACTCTGCAGGTTTGTGAATTACAGTGCCCCTGAGCTCCTTTCTTCAACTCGCTTTTTTGTGAGCTGGCCGCAACACCGCAGGATTGCTTCAGGCCCTAGTGTGGATCCGGCACGGCACGCTGAGCCTTTGGTTAATTCCTCTTCCTGGTGGGAAATGAGAGTTAAATTTGCCCGTCCAGACACCTCCAGCTAGTCTCTCTTTCGTTCTCCCTATTCCTGTTAATTTTCCACAGAAATTACAAACTGGGCCAAACAGGAGGTTAAAGGCACTGACTCTCCAAGTGGGGAGAGTGTTAGTAATGCATCTGGAATGTTGCACCCGAGTACCAGGGACGAAAACGAGACACAGTTGAACACGTTTCCCGATCACACGGTGGATCACACTCTGGGTTCCACATGCATGTTTTAGCTGAAGGAAGAATCCCTTAAACCTGGAGAGTTGAGACCCATGGAATGGGTACCATGCAATATGACTTCAAAGGGTCTGCATTTGCTCACCGAACCTCACCAATGCTATCACTGCTGCGTTTATGCCACTGTGCACACGCTTGATTCTCTTTCGGAGACATATAAATCCATAGGTTTTAAGATTCTTACTAGTCAGGTATA
This sequence comes from Leucopleurus acutus, assembly GCF_964270905.1. Taxonomy (NCBI): domain Eukaryota; kingdom Metazoa; phylum Chordata; class Mammalia; order Artiodactyla; family Delphinidae; genus Leucopleurus; species Leucopleurus acutus. Next base: position 151,959 of record NW_028138885.1, on the reverse strand, counting down.
TTGTTAGGCGTTTAATATGGGATGTTGAGTCCACTTCGTTGAGCAAGGAGTAGCTCTTGTCTATTACATATTTGGCTTATGGAACGGTATCTGTGCTAATTTCAATCTCTTGTTGTATGCAGCACCCTAACTCACCTTTCCCCTTAAGCAAGCATAAGTTGGTTTTCTACATTTGACACCCTGTTCTGTTTTGTAATTCATTTCCTGTGTAGCCAAGTTTACATTCCGTGTAATAGTGATATCTTATGATGTTTCTTTTTCTGTGTGACTTATTTCACTTAGAATCATTGTACCTGAATCCACTCATTATGCTGCTACGGGCCTGATGACATAGATTTCATTGCTGAGTGATATTGCATTGTACGTAAGTACCACAACTTCTTTATACATTTTTCGCTTTCTGTGATATTGAACTTGTACCATAAACGAGGTTCTTGTAAACAGAGCCATCCCAAACTTTGGGGTGGCTGTGTCTTTTTGATTTTAATTTCCCTAAGCTATAGGACCATAAGTGGAAGTGCCCAAGGCTCTGTTGCTTTGTTTTTTGGATGTTTTAGGAACACTATACACTTCTCCAGAGTGGCTGCTGGCAATTTACATCCCGCCCATCAGCATAAAAATGCTCCCAGTTCTCCATGGCCTGTCCTGCCTTTCTGGATTTTACACTTTTTTCAGATGGCCCTTTTGACCGGGGGGCTGTGAGACTTCATTGTAGTGCAGATTTCCTTTGCAAGCTTTCTTGGTTGGCCAAAAAGGGCGTATGCGTTTTTTCCTGAATATATTCAGGAAAAAACGCATACGCCCTTTTTGGCCAAGTGCATCATTGTGGACGTTCTGCCTCTTTTCCTATGCTTTACATTCAATTCCCGTCTGCCTCCTGAAATCGGTTTCCTGCAATTCTGCTCCGCTTTCAACTCCTCTTGGCTGCCTTACTTCAATATATTTTTGGAAGATAGCTGTCATTTATAACTCTGCAGTTTTGTGAATTACAGTGCCCCTGAGCTCCTTTCTTCAACTCGCTTTCTTGTGAGCTGGCTGCAACACCAAAGGATTGCTTCTGGTCCTAGTGTGGATCCGGCACGGCACGCTGAGCCTTTGGTTAATTCCTCTTCCTGGTGGGAAATGAGAGTTAAATTTGCCCGTATAGACACCTCCAGCTAGTTTCTCATTGGTTCTCCCTATTCCTGTACATTTTCCACAGAAATTGCAAACTGGGCCATACAGGAGGTTAAAGGCACTGACTCTCCAAGTGGGGAGAGTGTTAGTAAAGCGTCTGGAGTGTTGTACCCGAGTACCAGGGGACGAAAACTGAGACACATTTGAACACGTTTCCCGATCACATGGTGGATCATACTCTGGGTTCCACATGCATGTTTTAGCTGAAGGAAGAATCCCTTAAACCTGGAGAGTTGAGACCCATGGAATGGGTACCATGCAATATGACTTCAAAGGGTCTGCATTTGCTCACCGAACCTCACCAATCCTATCACTGCTGCGTTTATGCCGCTGTACACACGCTTGATTCTCTTTCGGAGACATAAATTCAAAGGTTTTAAGATTCTTACTAGTCAGGTATATTCTTAGGCGTTTAATATGGGGTGTTGAGTCCACTTCGTTGAGCAAGGAGTAGCTCTTGTCTATTACATATTTGGCTTATGGAACGGTATCTGTGCTAATTTCAATCTCTGGTTTTATGCAGCACCCCAACTCACCCTTCCCCTTAAGCAAGCCTAAGTTGGTTTTCTACATTTGACACTCTGTTCTGTTTTGTAATTCAGTTCTTGTGTAGCCAAGTTTACATTCCATGTATTAGGATATCTTATGATGTTTCTTTTTCTGTGTGACTTATTTCACTTAGAATCATCGTACCTGAATCCATTCATTATGCTGCTACGGGCCTGATGACATAGATTTCATTGCTGACTGATATTGCATTGTACGTAAGTACCACAACTTCTTTATCCATTTTTTGCTTTCTGTGATATTGAACTTGTACCGTAAACGAGGTTCTTGCAAACAGAGCCGTCCCAAACTTTAGGGTGGCTGTGTCTTTTTGATTTTAATTTCCCTAAGCTATAGGACCATAAGTGGAAGTGCCCTAGGCTCTGTTGCTTTGTTTTTTAGATGTTTCAGGAAACACCATACACTTCTCCAGAGTGGCTGTTGGCAATTTACATCCCGCCCATCAGCATAAAAAGGCTCCCAGTTCTCCATGGCCTGTCCTGCCTTTCTGGATTTTACACTTTTTTCAGATGGCCCTTTTGACCGGGGGGCAGTGAGACTTCATTGTAGTGCAGATTTCCTTTGCAAGCTTTCTTGGTTGGCCAAAAAGGGCGTATGCGTTTTTTCCTGAATATATTCAGGAAAAAACGCATACGCCCTTTTTGGCCAAGTGCATCATTGTGGACGTTCTGCCTCTTTTCCTATGCTTTACATGCAATTCCAGTCTACCTCCTGAAATCGGTTTCCTGCAATTCTGCCCCGCTTTCAAGTCCTCTTGGCAGCCTTACTTCAATATATTTTTGGACGATACCTGTCATTTATAACTCTGCAGGTTTGTGAATTACAGTGCCCCTGAGCTCCTTTCTTCAACTCGCTTTCTTGTGAGCTGGCCGCAACACTGCAGGATTGCTTCAGGCCCTAGTTTGGTTCTGGCACGGCATGCTGAACCTTTGGTTAATTCCTCTTCCTGGTGGGAAATGAGAGTTAAATTTGCCCGTCCAGACACCTCGAGCTAGTCTCTCATTGGTTCTCACTATTCCTGTTCATCTTCCACAGAAATTGCAAACTGGGCCAAACAGGAGGTTAAAGGCACTGACTCTCCAAGTGGGGAGAGTGTTAGTAAAGCGTCTGGAATGTTGCACCCGAGTACCAGGGGACTAAAACTGAGACACATTTGAACACATTTCCCGATCACATGGTGGATCATACTCTTGATTCCACATGGATGTTTTAGCTGAAGGAAGAATCCCTTAGACCTAGATAGTTGAGACCGATGTAATGGGTACCATGCAATATGACTTCAAAGGGTCTGCATTTGCTCACCGAACCTCACCAATCCTATCACTGCTGCGTTTATGCCGCTGTACACACGCTTGATTCTCTTTCGGAGAAATATAAATCCATAGGTTTTAAGATTCTTACTAGTCAGGTATATTCTTAGGCGTTCAATATGGAGTGTTGAGTCCACTTCGTTGAGCAAGGAGTAGCTCTTGTCTATTACATATTTGGCTTATGGAACGGTATCTGTGCTAATTTCAATCTCTGGTTTTATGCAGCACCCCAACTCACCTTTCCCCTTAAGCAAGCATAAGTTGGTTTTCTACATTTGAGACCCTGTTTTGCTTTGTAATTCAGTTCCTTTGTAGCCAATTTTACATTCCGTGCATTAGTGATACCTTATGATGTTTCTTTTTCTGTGTGACTTATTTCACTTAGAATCATCATGCCTCAATCCACTCATTATGCTGGTACAGGTCTGGTGACACAGATTTCATTGCTGAGTGGTATTCTGTTGTACATAAGTACCGCAACTTCTTTATCAATTATTTGTTCTCTGGGATATTTAACTTGTACTGTAGAAGAGGCTCCTGTAAACAGAGCCGTTGTAAATTTTGGGGTGGCTGTGTCTTTTTGATTTTAATTTCCCTAAGCTATAGGACCATAAGTGGAAATGCCCTAGACTCTGTTGCTTTGTTTTTCAGATGTATCAGGAAACACCACACACTTCTCCAGAGTGGCTGTTGGCAATGTACATCCCGCCCATCAGCATAACAAGGCTCCTTTTTCCCCATGGCCTGTCTTGCCTTTCTGGATTTTACACTTTTCTCAGATGGCCCTTTAGACCGGGGGGAAGTGACACTTCATAGTAGTTCGGATTTCCATTGCAAGCTTGCTTGGTTTGCCAAAAAGGGCGTATGTGTTTTTTCCTGAATATATTCAGGAACAAACTCATACGCCCTTTGTTGCCAAGTGCATCATTGTCGATGTTCTGCCTCTTTTCCTATGCTTTAAATGCAATTCCAGTCTACCTCCTGAAATCGGTTTCCTGCAATTCTGCCCCGCTTTCAAGTCCTCTTCGCAGCCTTACTTCAATATATTTTTGGACGTTATCTGTCATTTATAACTCTGCAGGTTTGTGAATTACAGGGCCCCTGAGCTCCTTTCTTCAACTCGCTTTCTTGTGAGCTGGCCGCAAACCCGCAAGACTGCTTCAGGCCCTAATCTGCTTCTGGCAGGGCACGCTGAGCCTTTGGTTAATTCCTCTTCCTGGTGGGAAATGAGTGTTAAATATGCCCGTCCAGACACCTACCTCACTCTCAACCCCTTGGTGATGTGGGTCCTCTGGTTTGTGGCCACTTTTGCTGGGTTCCTCACCTTTCGATGATGTGGCCCCACTAGTGTGAGGACACTCCTGCTTGGTTCTCATCCACGTGGTTATGTGGACCCCCTGGTGAGAGTCTGTTCCTGGCTTTGTTCCTCACCCACCTGTGAGGGAGACCCTCTGCTTATAGGTCACTCCTGCATGGCTGGCACACATTGCCTTGGTGAAGTCAGCCGTTGGTGGCAGTTGGAGCGTGCTGGGAATCTCTTCCCCCCGGTGATGAGGGCCCTCTTGCATCAGGCCCTGACTGCTGGGCTCACCAACTTTTCTTAGTGAGCCCAGTGATGCTTTGGCACTCCTCTTAGGATCCCATCTCCATGGGGATGTGGGCCTTCTGCTCTGAGGTCCCAACGGCTGGGTTGTTCACATTTTCATGATGTGGGCTCTCTGGTGTTAGTTCACAGAAGCCTGGATCCCATAGCCTCTGTGCTCTTGGCCGCCTGCTGGGAGGTTCCAACTGCTGGATTCCTCACTTTTTTAAATTTTTGGGCCCTCTGTTGTGAGGATCCTCCTGCCTGCCTCACTCCCAGCCCCTTCGTGATGTGTGTCGTCTGGTTTGAGGCCACATGTGCTGGGTTCCTCACCTTTCGATGATGTGGGACCAATGGTCTTAGGAGACTCCTGCCTGGTTCACATCCCCTTGGTGATGTGGGCCCTCTGTTGAGAGTCTGATCCTGGCTGGGTTCCTCACCCATCTGTGAGGTGGGCCATCTGATGTGAGGTCACTCCTGCCTGGCTTGCTCACCTCGCCTTGTGGACATGAGCCCTCTGGTGGCACTTGGAGCCTGCTGGGAGCCTCCTCTCCTCGGTGATGAGGGCCCTCTGGCATCAGGCCCTAACTGCTGGGCTCCCCACATTTTGTGATGTGTGCCCAGTGGTGCGAGGACACTCCAGCCAGGTTCACATCCCCATTGGGGTGTGGGCCTTCTGCTCTGAGGTCCCAAAGCCTGGGTTGCTCACAGTTTCATGATGTGGGCTCTCTGCTGTTAGTTCACTCCTGCCTGCATCCCATAGCTTCTGTGCTCTGCACCGCCTGCTGGGAGGTTCCAACTGCTGGATTCCTCACCTTTCTTATTCTTTGGGCCCTCTGTTTTTAGGCTACTCCTGCCTGCCTCACTCCCGTTCCCTTTGTGATATGTGTCCTCTGATTTGAGGCCACATGTGCTGGGTTCCGCACCTTTCGATGATGTGACCCCACTCGTGTGAGGACACTCCTGCCTGGTTCCCATCCCCTTGGTGAGGTGGGCCCTCTGGCGAGAGTCTAATCCTGGCTGGGTTCCTCAACGTTCTGTGAGGTAGGCCCTCTGCTGTGAGGTCACTCCTGCCTGGCTGGCACACGTCACCTTGGAGACGTGAGCCCTCTGGTGGCAGTTGGAGCGTGCAGGGCGCCTCCTCCTCTCGGTGATGACGGCCCTCTGGCGTCAGGCCCTAAATGGTGGGCTCCCCACATTTTCTGATGTGCGCCCAGTGGTGCGAGGACACTCCAGCCAGGTTCCCATTCCCATGGGGATGTGGTCTTTCTGCGCTGAGGTCTCAACTCCTGGGTTGCTCACAGTTTTGTGATGTGGGCCCTCTGCTGTGAGTTCACTGTGGCCTGGATCCCATAGCCTCGGTGTTCTGGGCCGCCTGCTGGAAGGTCTAAATGCTGGAATCCTCACGTTTTTTATATTATGTGCCCTGTGTTGTGAGGCTACTCCTGCCTGCCTCACTCCAAGGCCCTTGGTGATGTGGGTCCTCTGGTTTGAGGACACATGTGCTGGGTTCCTCACCTTAAGATGATGAGGCCCCACTGGTGTGAGGATAATCCTGACTGGGTCCCATCCCCTTTGTGATGTGGGCCCTCTGGTGAGAGTCTGATCCTGGCTGGGTTCCTCACCCATCTGTGAGGTGGGCCCTCTACTATCAGGTAACTCTTGCCTGGGTTGCTCACCTCGCCTTGTTGACATGAGCCCTCTGGTGGCAATTGGACCCTGCTGGGAGCCTCCTCAGCTCTGTGATGAGGGCCCTCTGACGTCAGGCCCTAACTGCTGGGCTCCCCAACTTTTCTTAGTGAGCCCAGTGTTGCTCAAGCACTCCTCTTAGGTTCCCATCCCCATGGGGATGTGGGCTTTCTGCTCTGAGGTCCCAATGCCTGGGTTGCTCACAGTTTCATGATGTGGGCTCTCTGCTGTTAGTTCACTCCTGCCTGCATCCCATAGCTTCTGTGCTCTCGGCCGCCTGCTGGGAGGTTCCAAATGCTGGATTCCTCACTTTTTTTATTCTTTGGGCCCTCTGTTTTTAGGCTACTCCTACCTGCCTCACTCCCATCCCCTTTGTGATGTATGTCCTCTGATATGAGGCCACATGTGCTGGGTTCCTCACCTTTCGATGATGTGGCCCCACTGGTGGGAGGACAGTCCTGACTGGTTCCCATCCCCTTGGTGTTATGGGCCCTCTGGTGAGAGTCTCATCCTGCCTCGGTTCCTCACCCTTCTGTGAGATAGGCCCTCTGCTGTGAGGTCACTACTGCCTGGCTGGCGCATGCCACCTTGTAGACGTGGGCCCTCTGTTGGCAGTTGGAACCTGCTGGGAGTCTCCTCCCCTCAGTTATGAGGGCCCCCTGGCATCAGGCCCTAACTGCTGGGCTCCTAACATTTTCTGATATGTGCTAAGTGGTGCAAAGCCACTCCTGCCAGGTTCCCATCCCAATGGGGATGTGGGCCTTCTGTTCTGAGGTCCCAACAGCTGGGCTGCTCACAGGTTCATGATGTGGGCCCTCTGCTGTGAGTTCACTGCGGCCTGGATCCCATAGCCTCGGTGCTCTGGGCCACTTGCTGGGAGGTTCCAACTGCTGGATTCCTCAACTTTTATATTCTATGGACCCTGTGTTGTGAGGCCAGTCCTGCCAGCCTCATTCCGAACCCCTTGGTGATGTGGTTCCTCTGGTTTGAGGACACATGTGCTGGGATCCTCACCTTTCGATGATGTTGTCCCACTGGTGTGGGGACACTCCTGCCTGGTTCCCATCCCCTTGGTGATGTGGGCCCTCTGGTGAGAGTCTGATCCTGGCTGTGTTCCTCACCCTTCTGTGAGGTGGGCCCTCTGCTGTGAGGTCACTCCTGCCAGGCTGGCACACATCACCTTGGCGACGTTGGCCCTCTGGTGGCAGCTGGAGCCTGCTGGGAGCCTCCTCCTCTCGGTGATGAGTGCCCTCTAGCGTCAGGCCCTAACTTCTGAGCACCCCACGTTTTCTGATGTGAGCCCAGTGATGCCAGGACACTCCTGTCATGTTCCCATCACCATGGGGATGTGGGCCTTCTGCTCTGAGGTCCCAATGTCTGGGTTGCTCACAGTTTCATGATGTGGGCTGTCTGGTGTTAGTTCACTCTGGCCTGGTTCCTCTAGCCTCTGTGCTCTGGGCCGCCTGCTGGGAGGTTCCAACTGCTGGATTCCTCACCTTTCTTATTTTTGGGCCCTCTGTTATGAGGCTCCTCCTGCCTGCCTCACTCCCAGCCCCTTGGTGATGGGTGTCCTATGGTTTGAAGCCACATGTTCTGGGTTCCTCACCTTTAGATGATGTGGCCCTACTCATGTGAGGACACTCCTGCCTGGTTCCAATCCATTTGGTGATGTGGGCCCTCTGGTGCGAGTCTGATCCTGACTGGGTTCGTCACACTTCTCTGAGGTGGGCCCTCTGCTGTGAGGTCATTCGTGCCTGGTTGGCACACATCGCCTTGGCAACGTCAGCCCTCTGGTGGCAGTTGGAGCCTGCTGGGAGCCTCCTTCCCTTGGTGATGAGGGTCCTCTGGCGTCAGGCCCTAACTGCTGGTCGCCCAAAATTTTCTGATACGTTCTCAGTGGTGCGAGGACACTCCTACCAGAATTCCATCCCCATGGGGATGTGGGCCTCCTGCTCTGAGGTCCCAATGGCTGGGTTGCTCAGTTTCATGACATGGGCCCTCTTCTGTGAGTTCACTGTGGCCTGGATCCCATGGCCTCGGTGCTCTGGGCCGCCTGCTGGGAGGTTCCAACTGCTGGATTCCTCACTTCTTTATTCTATGGGCCCAGTGTTGTGAGGCTACTCCTGCCTGCCTCACTCCGAGGTCCTTGGTGATGTGGGTCCTCTGGTTTGAGGACACATGTGCTGAGTACCTCAGCTTTTGATGATGTGGCCCCACTGATGTGAAGACACTCCTGCCTGGTTCCCATCCCCTTGGTGATGTGGGCCCTCTGGTGAGAGTCTGATGTTGGCTGGGTTTCTCACCCTTCTGTGAGGTGGGACCTCTGCTGTGAGGTAACTCCTGCCTGGCATGCTCACGTTGCCTTGGCAATGTGAGCCCTCAGGTGGCAGTTGGAGCCTGCTGGGAATCTCCTCCCCTCAGGTATGAGAGCTCTGGATAAAACACATATGCCCTTTTTTGCCAAGTGCATTATTTTCCAAGTTCTGTCTCTTTTCCTATGCTTTAAGAGCTACTCCCGTGTACGTTCTGAAATCAGTTTCCAGCAATTCTGCCCCGCATTCAAGTCCTCTTCGCAGCCTTACTTCAGTATAATTTTGGATGATAGCTGTCATTTATAACTCTGCAGGTTTCTGAATTACAGTGCCCCTGAGCTCCTTTCTTCAACTCGCTTTCTTGTGAGCTGGCCGCAACACCGCAGGATCTCCTCAGGCCCTAATCTAGTTCCAGCATGGCACGCGGAGCCTTTGGTTCATTTATCTTCCTGGTGGGAAATGAGAGTTAAATTTGCCCGTCCAGACACCTACAGATAGTCTCCCATTGCTTCTCCTTATTCCTGTTCATATTCCGAAGAAATTGCAAACTGGGCCAAACAGGAGGTTAAAGGCACTGACTCTCCAAGTGGGGAGAGTGTTAGTAAAGCGTCTGGAATGTTGCACCCGAGTACCAGGGGACGAAAACTGAGACACATTTGAACACGTTTCCCGATCACACGGTGGATCATACACTCCGTTCCACATGCATGTTTTAGCTGAAGGAAGAATCCCTTAAACCTGGAGAGTTGAGACCCATGGAATGGGTACCATGCAATATGACTTCAAAGGGTCTGCATTTGCTCACCGAACCTCACCAATCCTATCACTGCTGCGTTTATGCTGCTGTACAGACGCTTGATTCTCTTTCGGAGACATATAAATTCAAAGGTTTTAAGATTCTTACTAGTCAGATATATTCTTAGGCGTTTAATATGGGGTGTTGAGTCCACTTCGTTGAGCAAGGAGTAGCTCTTGTCTATTACATATTTGGCTTATGGAACGGTATCTGTGCTAATTTCAATCTCTGGTTTCATGCAGCACCCCAACTCACCTTTCCCCTTAAGCAAGCATAAGTTGGTTTTCTACATTTGAGACCCTGTTCTGTTTTGTAATTCAGTTCCTGTGTAGCCAAGTTTACATTCCGTGTATTAGGGATATCTTATGATGTTCCTTTTTCTGTGTGACTTATTTCACTTAGAATCATCGTACCTGAATCCACTCATTATGCTGCTACGGGCCTGATGACATACATTTCATTGCTGAGTGATATTGCATTGTACGTAAGTACCACAACTTCTTTATCTATTTTTCGCTTTCTGTGATATTGAACTTGTACGGTAAACGAGGTCCTTGTAAACAGAGCCGTCCCAAACTTTGGGGTGGCTGTGTCTTTTTGATTATAATTTCCCTAAGCTATAGGACCATAAGTGGAAGTGCCCAAGGCTCTGTTGCCTTGTTTTTTGGATGTTTCAGGAAACACCATACACTTCTCCAGAGTGGCTGCTGGCAATTTACATCCCGCCCATCAGCATAACAAGGCTCCCAGTTCTCCATGGCCTGTCCTGCCTTTCTGGATTTTACACTTTTTTCAGATGGCCCTTTTGACCGGGGGGCAGTGAGACTTCATTGTAGTGCAGATTTCCTTTGCAAGCTTGCTTGGTTGGCCAAAAAGGGCGTATGCGTTTTTTCCTGAATATATTCAGGAAAAAACGCATACGCCCTTTTAGGCCAAGTGCATCATTGTGGACGTTCTGCCTCTTTTCCTATGCTTTACATGCAATTCCCGTCTACCTCCTGAAATCGGTTTCCTGCAATTCTGCCCCGCTTTCAACTCCTCTTGGCAGCCTAATTCAATATATTTTTGGAAGATAGCTGTCATTTATAACTCTGCAGGTTTGTGAATTACAGTGCCCCTGAGCTCCTTTCTTCAACTCGCTTTCTTGTGAGCTGGCCGCAACACCGCAGGATTGCTTCAGGCCCTAGTTTGGTTCCGGCACGGCATGCTGAGACTTTGGTTAATTCCTCTTCCTGGTGGGAAATGAGAGTTAAATTTGCACTTCCAGACACCTCCAGCTAGTCTCTCCTTGGTTCTCCATCTTCCTGTTCATCTTCCACAGAAACTGCAAACTGGGCCAAACAGGAGGTTAAAGGCACTGACTCTCCAAGTGGGGAGAGTGTTAGTAAAGCGTCTGGAATGTTGTTCCCGAGTACCAGGGGATGAAAATTGAGACACATTTGAACACGTTTTCCGATCACACGGTGGATCATACTCTGGGTTCCACATGCATGCTTTAGCTGAAGGAAGAATCCCTTAAACCTGGAGAGTTGAGACCCATGGAATGGGAACCACGCAATATGACTTCAAAGGGTCTGCATTTGCTCACCGAACCTCACCAATCCTATCACTGCTGCGTTTATGCCGCTGTACACACACTTGATTCTCTTTTGGAGACATATAAATCCATAGGTTTTAAGATTCTTACTAGTCAGGTATATTCTTAGGCGTTTAATATGGGGTGTTGAGTTCACTTCGTTGAGCAAGGAGTAGCACTTGTTTATTACATATTTGGCTTATGGAACGATATCTGTGCTAATTTCAATCTCTTGTTGTATGCAGCACCCCAACTCACCTTTCCCCTTAAGCAAGCATAAGTTGGTTTTCTACATTTGACACCCTGTTCTGTTTAGTAATTCAGTTCCTGTGTAGCCAAGTTTACATTACGTGTAGTAGTGATATCTTATGATGTTTCTTTTTCTGTGTGACTTATTTCACTTACAATCATCGTACCTGAATCCACTCATTATGCTGCTATGTGCCTGATGACATAGATTTCATTGCTGAGTAATATTGCATTGTACGTAAGTACCACAACTTCTTTATCCATTTTTCGCTTTCTGTGATATTGAACTTGTACGGTGAACAAGGTTCTTGTAAACAGAGCCGTCCCAAACTTTGGGGTGGCTGTGTCTTTTTGATTTTAATTTCCCTAAGCTATAGGACCATAAGTGGAAGTGCCCTAGGCTCTGTTGCTTTGTTTTTTGGATGTTTCAGGAAACACCATACACTTCTCCAGAGTGGCTGCTGGTACTTTACATCCCGCCCATCAGCATAACAAGGCTCCCAGTTCTCCATGGCCTGTCCTGCCTTTCTGGATTTTACACTTTTTTCAGATGGCCCTTTAGACCGGGGGGCAGTGAGACTTCATTGTAGTGCAGATTTCCTTTGCAAGCTTGCTTGGTTGGCCAAAAAGGGCGTATGCGTTTTTTCCTGAATATATTCAGGAAAAAACGCATACGCCCTTTTTGGCCAAGTGCATCATTGTGGACGTTCTGCCTCTTTTCCTATGCTTTACATGCAATTCCAGTCTACCTCCTGAAATCGGTTTCCTGCAATTCTGCCCCGCTTTCAACTCCTCTTGGCAGCCTTACTTCAATATATTTTTGGAAGACAGCTGTCATTTATAACTCTGCAGGTTTGTGAATTACAGTGCCCCTGAGCTCCTTTCTTCAACTCGCTTTCTTGTGAGCTGGCCGCAACACCGCAGGATTTCTTCAGGCCCTAGTTTGTTTCCGGCACGGCATGCTGAGCCTTTGGTTAATTCCTCTTCCTGGTGGGAAATGAGAGTTAAATTTGCCCGTCCAGACAGCTCCAGCTAGTCTCTCATTGGTTCTCCCTATTCCTGTTCATTTTCCACAGAAATTGCAAACTGGGCCAAACAGGAGGTTAAAGGCACTGACTCTCCAAGTGGGGAGAGTGTTAGTAAAGCGTCTGGAATGTTGCACCCGAGTACCAGGGGACGTAAACTGAGACACATTTGAAAAAGTTTTCCGATCACACGGTGGATCATACTCTGTGTTCCACATGCATGTTTTAGCTGAAGGAAGAATCCCTTAAACATGGAGAGTTGAGACCCATGGAATGGGTACCATGCAATATGACTTCAAAGGGTCTGCATTTGCTCACCGAACCTCACCAATCCTATCACTGCTGCGTTTATGCCACTGTACACACGCTTGATTCTCTTTTGGTGACATATAAATCCATAGTTTTTAAGATTCTTACTAGTTAGGTATATTGTTAGGTGTTTAATATGGGGTGTTGAGTCCACTTCGTTGAGCAAGGAGTAGCACTTGCCTATTATATATTTGGCTTATGGAACGGTATCTGTGCTAATTTCAATCTCTTGTTGTATGCAGCACCCCAACTCACCTTTCCCCTTAAGCAAGCATAAATTGGTTTTCTACATTTGACACTCTGTTCTGTTTAGTAATTTAGTTCCTGTGTAACCAAGTTTACATTCCGTGTAGTAGTGATATCTGATGATGTTTCTTTTTCTGTGTGACTTATTTTTTTATTTTTTTATTTATTTTTTTTTTATTTATTTTTTTTTGCGGTACGTGGGCCTCTCACTGTTGTGGTTTTTCCCATTGCGGAGCACAGGCTCCGGACGCGTAGGCTCAGCGGCCATTGCTCACAGGCCCAGCCGCTCCGCGGCATGTGGGATCTTCCCGGAGCGGGGCACGAACCCATGTCCTCTGCATCGGCAGGCGGACTCTCAACCACTGCGCCACCAGGTAAGCCCTGTGTGACTTATTTCACTTAGAATCATCGTACCTGAATCCACTCATTATCCTGCTACGGGCCTGATGACATAGATTTCATTGCTTAGTGATATTGCATTGTACGTAAGTACCACAACTTCTTAATCCATTTTTCGCTTTTTGCGATATTGAACTTGTACCGTAAACGAGGTTCTTGTAAACAGAGCCATCCCAACCTTTGGGGTGGCTGTGTCTTTTTGATTTTAATTTCCCTAAGCTATAGGACCATAAGTGGAAGTGCCCTAGGCTCTGTTGCTTAGTTTTTTGGATGTTTCAGGAAACACCATACACTTCTCCAGAGTGCCTGTTGGCAATTTACATCTCGCCCATCAGCATAACAAGGCTCCCAGTTCTCCATGGCCTGTCCTGCCTTTCTGGATTTTACTCTTTTTTCAGAAGGCCCTTTGACCGGGGGGCAGTGAGACTTCATTGTAGTGCAGATTTCCTTTGCGAGCTTGCTTGGTTGGCCAGAAAGGGCGTATGCGTTTCTTCCTGAATATATTCAGGAAAGAACGCATACGCCCTTTTTGGCCAAGTGCATCATTGTCGACGTTCTGAGTCTTTTCATATGTTTTCAGTGCAATTCCAGTCTACCTCCTGAAATAGGTTTCCTGCAGTTCTGCCTTGCTCTCAGTGCCTCTTCATAGCCTTACTTCAATATACTTTTGGAAAATAGTTGGCCTTTATAACTCTGCAGGTTGTTGAATTGCAGTGGCCCTTAGCTCCATTTTTCAGCTCTTATTTTTGTGATCTTGCCTCATATCCACAGGATTTCTTCAGGCCCTATTCTTCTTCTGGGGCGCCTTGCTCTGCCTTTGGTTAATTCTTCTTCCTGAATTGAAATTAGAGTGACATGTGCCCATTGAAACCGCTACAGCTATTTTCTCACTGGTTCCCCCTATTCCCATTCATCCTCCGCACTAACTGCAGACTGTGCGATACCGGAACTTAAAGGCATTGACTCTCCATGTGGAGATGTTGTTAGTAAAGTGGCTGGAATGTTGATCCGGAGCCCCAGGAGAGGAAAATGAGGTGCATTTTAGAAACCTTTCCCGATCATATGGTATACCATCCGCTGGATTTCCCATGCATGGTTTAGCTGTAGGAAGATTCCCTTCAACTTGGAGTGTTGGGACCCTTGGAATAAGTAGCATGAAGTATTGCATTAAACTTTCGGCAGTTGCTCACCAAAGCTCTCCAATCCTTTCAGCCCCAAGTGTCCAGCCTTATGTCTTATCCAGCTGTGGGTTTATATGTGGTCATTCCAGGTTGCATCACAGCCCCTGAGCGAATTTTGTAAGAATTTTTCTCTCTTTCATTGTTTCTGCGTTTTGGTTTTAAAATTTATTTCTATAATGGGGTTTAGCTCATTTTCACTGCTGTGTTTGTGCCGCTCTGCTCACACTTGATTCCCTTATGGAGATATATCAATACATGGGTTTTAAGATTCTTATTACTCAGATATATTTCTCTGTGGTTTATAGGGTGTGTTGAGGCCAGTTCATTGAGCAAGGTGTAGATCTTGTCTGATACCTATTTGGTTTATTGAACGGTATCTGTGCTAATTTCAAACTCTGGTTTTATGCATCACCCCACCTCTCCTTTCCCCTTAAGCTGACATAAGTGTGTTTTCTAAATGTGAGACACTGTTCTGTTTTGTAATTCATTTTTTGTGCAGCCATATTTATCCTCCCTCTATAAGTGATATCTTATGATATGTTTCTTTTTCTGTTTGACTTATTTCAAGTAGTATTATCGGACCTCAATCCACTCTTTATCCTTCTACTAGCCTTATTACATTGATTTCATGGTGAAGAGATATTCCATTGTACATAAGTACCACATTTTCTTTATCCATTGTTCTCTTTCCTGGGATATTTAAGGTGTACTGAAGTTGAGGTTCTTGTAAACAGAGTAGCCCTAAACTGTGGTGTGCTTGTGTCTTGTTGATTTTTAGACTTCCCTAGATATACTCCCGTGATTGGAAGTGCCCTATGCTCTGTCGCTCTGTTTTTTAGATGATTTAGGAACCACCATACACTTCTCCAGAGTGGCTCTCGGCAGTTCACACACTGTCCATCAGCGTATAAAGGCTCCCTGTTCTCCATGGCCTGTCCTGCATTTCTGGTTTTTACAATTTTTTCGGATGGCCCTTTTGACCGGTGGGAAATGAGACTTCTTTGTTGTGCACATTTGCATTGCTTGCTTGCTTGGTTGCCCATAAAGTGCGTATGCGTTTTTTCCTGGATATATTCAGGAAAAAACGCATACTCCCTTTTGGGCCAACTGCATCATTGTCGAAATTCTGCCGCTTTTCATGTGCTTTAAAGGCGAGTCCAATCTATCTCTTGAAATCTGTTTCTTGCAATTCTGTCTTGCATTCAGATCCTCTTCTTTGCCTTACCTCAACATATTTTTGGACGTTAGTTTTCATTTATAACTCTGCAGGTTTGTGAATTGCAGTGACCCTGAGCTCCATTTTTTAAGTTGCTCTTTTGTGAGCTGGCCTCAAAACCGCAGGATTGCTTCAGGCCCTATTTTGGCTCCGGCGAGGCGGGCTGAGCCTTTTTTTAATTCTTATTCTTAATGGGAAATTAGAGTGACATGTGCCCGTCCAAACCCCTACAACTATTCTCTCATTGGTTCCCCCTCTTCCCGTTCATCCTCCTCACAATTTGCAAAATGTGTGAAACAGAAGTTTAAATGTGCTGATTCTCTAAGTGGGGAGATTCTAAGTAACGTGGCTGGAATGATGAACAGGAGCACCAGGAGAGGATAAATGAGGTGCATTTTAGACACATCTCCCGATCACATGGTGTACAGTTCTCTGGGTTTTCCATGCATGTTTTAGCTGTAGGAAGATTCCTTGAACCTGCAGATTTGGGACCCATTGAATGGGTACCAGGTAGTATTACTTTAAAAGGTGTGCATTTCCTCACCCAACCTCACATTTCTCTTAGCGCGAACAGTTTCCAGCCTTATGTCTCATCCTGCTGTGGGTCTAGATGTGTTCAATCCATGTTGCATCACCGTCCCTGAGGAAAAGTTGTAAGAGGTTTTCTCTGTCTCTCTGTCGTTTATTTTTTTCAATTTATTACTATGTTGTTTACAGCTGATTTTCAAAGCTCTGTTTCTTGCTGCTGTACATCCACTTGATTCACGTACAGAGAGACATCAATAATTTCTTTTTCAGATGCTTACCAGTCATAGATATTCTTTTCCGGTGACTTGAGTGTGCTGAGTGCAGTTCTTTTAGCTACCGTGTAGGCCTTGTTGATTATCAGTTTGGTATTTGGAATGGTATCTTTGCTAATTTCAACCTCCTGGATGATGCCTCACCCCTCCCCACCTTTCCCGTTTAGCAGCCTTACGCGTGTTTTCTACATATTTATGTCACTTAGAATGATCATACGTAACTCCTCCGGAGTTGTTACAACTGGCCATATTTCATTGATTTCCAGGCTGAGTAATATTCCACTCTACATAAGTACCACATCTCTATCCATTTTTTCCCTCCAGAGACATTTAAGTTATATCCTAGTCGAGGATCTTTTAAACAGAGAGGCAGTAAACATTGGGGTGCCTGTGTCCTCTCGATTTTTGTTTTTCCCAAGATATACGCCCATGAGTGCAAGTGCCCTATGCTCTGTAGCTCATTTTTTAGATGCTTTAGTAAACACAATACACTTCTCCAGAATGGCCGTTGGCAATATACATTTCCACTATAAGCCTCACAGGGCTCCCTCTTCTCCTTGCCCTGTCCTGCATTTCTGGTGTTTACACTTTATGAGGATGGCTCTTCTGACTGATGCGAAGTGATATCTTTTGTAGTATTGATTTCCAGTGCCCACCTGTTTGGTTGGCTAAAAAAGTGTATGCCCTTTTCTTGAATATATACAGAAAAAAACGCATACAGCCTTTTTGGCCAACTGCAATGTCGGCAATGTTCAGCCCCTTTTCTTGTGCTTAATGGCGAGTCCTTTCTACCTCCTCAAATCCCTTTCCTGCCATTCTCCCTTGCTTGCCAATCCTCTTCTCTGACTTTCCTCAAGACATTTTTCAGTGATAGATATTTTCAACTCTGCAGTTTCGTGAATTTTACTGCCCCTGAGTTCCATTGTTCAACTTGTGTTTATGGGAACTGGCCACAAAGCAGTGGGATTTCCTCAAGCCCTATACTGTTTCCATGGGCAACCCTAGCCTTTGGTCAATTCATCTTCCTGATTGGAAATTAGAGTGACATGTGCCTGTCTGAACACCTAGGACTTGTCTCTCATTGTTCCTCATCCTTCCGCTTCATCCTCTGGACAAATTCCAAACTGTACGCAACAGGATGTTGACAGTGTTGACATCTCCAAGTGGGGAGACTGTTAGTAAAGACGCTGGAGGGGTGAACCCGAGCACCAGGAGATGAGGAGATGAGATGCCTTTTCCAAACTCTTCCCGATCAGACGGTATACCATCCTCTGGATGTGACAGACATGTTTTAGCAGTAGGAAGAGTCCCATTCATGTAAGGAGAACACCAGGGCTTTTTCAAAATCAGTGTCTCCCCGAAACCCAAACTGGGGAGTTTTTTAAGCTACGGCTACACATATGTTCATTAAGGGCCTTGGGAAGTAGGCAGAGTCCAAACTTTAGATGACTGAAGTCTTCAGGGTCAGAAGCACTCACCACCGGCTTCCCTTAGGTTACACTTTAACTGTCATTGATAGATGATGTCAATAAAAATATCTATTCTTTTTCCGATTATTTCCCCTTATAGGTTATTGCACAATATTGAGTGTAGTTCCCTGTGCTATACAGTAGTTCCTTGTTGATGATCTATTTTATACATAGCAGTGTGTATGTGTTAATTCCAAACTGTTAATTTATCCCTCCTCCCACCTTTCCCCTTTGGTAATAATAAATTATAAGATTTTATACTTCTCAGAAATGGGGGAGCTGAAAGAGAGGTATCATTTTCAATGGAAAAGCATTTAAAACAAGATTGAAGCTTTAACCAAGATTATTAGATGTACATCCTTGGAAAGAAAT
The DNA here is from genome assembly GCF_964270905.1 of Leucopleurus acutus. Classification (NCBI taxonomy): domain Eukaryota; kingdom Metazoa; phylum Chordata; class Mammalia; order Artiodactyla; family Delphinidae; genus Leucopleurus; species Leucopleurus acutus. The sequence goes on along the minus strand of NW_028138885.1, from coordinate 133,685 downwards.
CACTTCATTTCTCTAATATTGACCTGACAAATAAGACAAACCTTTTCACTGAACTTGCTTATAATAAAGTGATGGAAATATCAAATGGAAGTGTTAGAAACATCTTATTTTACCCGAGCCTTATAAACTGTTCTATGTTAACTACAGTTTGGCTCACACATCTGTTCACTGAAGTTACAATAGTCTCAATTTCTGTTACTGATCCTCCAGAGTGGACCCCAACAAGGGTCCCCCTGCCCAGTGTCATTGGGGCCAACAGATCGAGACTGAGTTTGGTTCCCAAGCAAAGGAAACTTTATATTTTCATCAGAGAATGGAGAGGTGAGAGCATGCACTACCCCGTGGGCTGTGGGCTGGGCTGCTGTGTAGAGATCCTGTCAGAGTCAGTGGGAGGGAGGGGGCGGAGCTCTCAAGGGCCGGGTTGGCTGCAGCTCAGGCTCTATATCTCGGAGTCTGCACTGGGCCCCAGGAGCTGAGGTGTCGACCCAGCCATTCTGCACCAGGAAATCTGGTCTGAAGTGCCGGGTGTGGAACCTCTGCATGCGGGACCCTAGGAGCACGTGAAATTAGACAAAGCACAAAGGATAAAAAAGGTCAGACTTGACTTTATTGCCCATATTCTATTTTTATCTCCCAGGGATTTTTAATGGGCTTTGCTGGGGACAAACCCCTCCTCTGCCTTTTGTCCCGTTCCTCATTCTTGGAGTGCTGAGGGTGCAGACCCTTCTTCTGTAACTGCTGAGTGCTGAGTTGGGAGCCCTCATACCAGGGGACGAGGGTCAGAACTTCTCCCCAGCAGCCTCCAGGTGACGTTGATTGGCCCCAGGACCCCTGCCTCCCTGCTCGTCCACCTGAGCACCAGCATTGGAAGTGTTATAGATTCTAATGACCTTTAAGGGTCCAGGAAAGAGATGTGCAGAGACGCTGTGGGGGCCGGTTTCACCCCGCCCCACATTTGTTCGGCCACCTTAGGCTGACCGTTTCTGCCAGCCTAGATGCTCTGACCAGTAGTCTGCTCTTTCTTCAATTAGGCCCCTGAATTAACGTAAAAACAGCACCAGGTGTCAGAGCCCTGCCCGCTCAACTCCCAGACAGTCCAGGGTCAGTGGTGATCAAGGACCATGATGGCCACTGAGTCAACAGCCTTTTGAAGTAAACAGGAGTCCAGCCGGTCTTATTGGCCACCATCATCACGGTGTCTGTAGGCTTTTCTATGGTGACGGTGTGATATACGGTTCCCCCGCCAAGATTATTAGCTCCCCTCCGGGTGCAGGAAGTCCTGCAAGCAGTAGTCTACTCCTTCGGGACACACTATTGTTGTTTTATGAGAGAAACTCCAGGTCAAGTGATGTTCACACGAGTCGTCATGGTGCCCTGTTGCCCCCGGTTATCTCTCTGGATGTTGGAGTTGGAGGGCCTCCTCACTCGAGGTCGGTGTGCCCACGGAGCGAACCCTGCAACTTCAGGGCATGGTTGGTGATTAGGATCACCACGTGGGGTCCTTTTCCCTTAGGAGGGAGGTGGCCTTTTGGGCTGCTGATTTCCAGGTTTTTAGATACCGCCAGTATCTTGGCCAGATGTGGCAGTGGGCCAAGCCCCTTGGTGACTGTAGTTTATCCTACCTGGATGGCATTCTTGCGTTGTTCCATTTCAAGTGGTCCCAGTTTTTGCACTAATTCTCCAATGGCGATTCACCTTTCACCGGGAATGGAAAGGTCAAAGGGTTTAGCTCAATTAGGGAGTTCCAGGGCAAGGGTCTGAATTGACTGCTCTTTCCATTCTTGAAAGGCCACTTCTGGATTCTGTTCAAAAGGATCATCATCTTTTCCTTTCAGTGTTTCATATAGAGGCCCAGCTAGTAGACTGTAGTTAGGGATCCAGAAGCAGCAAACCCTGGCCTCCCCAGGAACCCCTAAGCTGTCTTCTAGTTTTAGAAAGGGGTAAGGCTGCAAATGGTTTCTTCCCTTTCCTGGGATGGGCTTCTCTGACCTTGTGTGAGAATGAAGCCCAGGCAGGTCACTGCAGTCTGTGATATTTGAGCTTTTTCTTGGACAACTTCTATCCTTTATTGGCTTGGTAGTTCAGAGGCCTCCTTAGTAGGGCTGGCGATCAGAATGTCGTCTGCATATTGAAGGAGGGTTTCCTTTTCCAGAGGTAGAACTTTTCGGTCGTTAGCTAAGCTTTCCCCAAAGATGGTGTGGGAATTTTTGAACCCTTGGGGCAAGACGGCCCGGAAGTATTGTTTTAGTTGTATGTTGAGTCCTGCCACTCACAAGCCAAAATTTCTTGTGACTCTGGGACTAATGGAATACAAAAGAAGGCATCATTGAAGACTAATACAGAATACCATGTCCTGGTGGTTGGTAGAATGACCAGCAGGGTGTAGGGATCAGGAGCAACTGGAGGTATATCCTCGGTGGCTTCACTGACTGTCCTGACATCCTTTACCAGGTCCCCAGCAGCCCATGGGGCTCTCGTGGTCAGGCCAATCCCAGGATATGGAGCTCTCCTGGGCAGGTACCCCACCCCCAACCCAGCCCACGGGGCTCTCATGGTCAGGCCCCTCCCAGGATACAGAGCTACCCTTGCAGGTACCGTGGCAGGGCTGGGCACACAGGAACCGTGCACATAGCCCTCATTGAAGAGCACCCCCAGCTCACCTGTCGCTCAGAGCTGACACAGAGCACCTCAGAGCAGGACTTGAACTAACAAACAGCAGCTCCGACAGGTCTGTGACCCTGGGCATCACTCTGTGTGGCCTCCCTCCACCTGGTCTTCCAGAGACTTCCACTGCACCCAGGGCACCAGGCCTCTGTCTCCAACCACCACCCACCCCTCCTCTCCCTGACTCCTGGGTTCCTCTCATTAGGAGAGGGTTTTCTTGAAGTTGTCTCCCACTCATGGGCCAGATAAAATGATTAGAAAACAAGCCAAAGCTGCAGCCCCTTGTCTATCCTGACTCTCAGGAGCCCACACCTGTTCCTTGGACCTGGCCGGTTCAGCAAGTTCCATTTTCTGCAACTGTGAGCCCCTGAGGGGTGATGATTGGCTGACCTGGGCAGCCTTACCATGCCGGCCAGCCCTCCCCAGGTGTGCCTGGGTTGAGATCAATATAAATACCACTCCAGGCAGCAAAAGCCCCTGCAGCTGTGCCTGACGCCATTTTCTCTGCCCTGTCAGCAGTCTCGGGGCTGGGCTGGTGGGAGGGAGTGAGAGGCCACGGCTTTGTGGGTGGCCCAGTGTGAGTGGGGCTCTGCTGGACTTTCTGCAGCAGTTGCCAGGCTGCCACCTGCTAAAGAAGAGGATGTGTCACCCATACCTGCTGCTGGAATTTCTCCCTGGGCAGAGGTGAGGAAGGAAAAAAGCAGTGGGGGCAGGGACAGGACGGGTATCTCAGGCAGGGAAATGGAAATCTTCCAGAAGAGCACCCAGGGCCAGGACCATCCTGGCTGGCCTGCAGGCACCAAGTCAGCTGGCATGCTGTCACTCGTGTGGCTCCATGGCCCTTCCTCTAGGCTTTCAAGTCCTTGTATATATTCAGGTGTTTTACCTGGGAAGGGCGGGAACAGTTCAGCAGCAACTGGCCTGGGGTTCAGCTCACGTTTACTCACAGATGCCTCGGCACGGTGCCCCAGCTTTGCAATGAGGACGCTTGTTGTGTGGGGGCTGCTGGCTGAATGGGAGACGATTCCCCACCACTGACCAACTTCAGAATTGTTTACAACTGGAGCAAGTGCCCTGATACGGTTTTCCTCTGAGTAACTGGTGGGTTCTGTTTTTTTGTTTCTCTTTTTCGTTTTTGGTTCAAGGTAGATTTTATTCCTCTTTTTTGTATTTACAGATATAAGCATGGAAATAATTTATTCATATAAATACATGTATGTGAAGGGAATAATTGTTTTTTCTGTTTTATTTTTTAAATTTTATTTCTTTTTAATTTTGAATTTTATTTTATATTTTTATACAGCAGGTTCTCATTGGTTATCTATTTTATACATATAAATGTTTACATGCCAATCCCAATCTCTCAACTCCTCCCACCACCACCCCTCCAAGAGCTTTCCCCCCTTGTTGTCCATACGATTGTTGTCTACATCTGTTGCTCTATTTATGCCTTGCAAAACGGTTAATCTGTACAGTTTTTCTAGGTTCCACATATATGCATGAATATACAAGATTTGTTTTTCTCTTTCTGACTTACTTCACTCTGTATGACAGTCTCTAGATCCATCGACGTCTCTACAAATGACCCAATTTCATTCCTTTCATGGCTTAGTAATATTCCATTTTATATATGTACCACATCTTTATGCATTCGTCTGTCTGTGGGCATTTAGGTTGCTTCCATTACCTCGATATTGTAAATAGTGATGCAATGAACATTGCGGTGAATGTCTCTTTTTGATTTATGGTTTTGTCTGGGTATATGTCCAGTCCTGGGATCGCTGTATCATATGGTAATTCTATTATTAGTTTCTTAAGAAACTCCATATTGTTCTCCATAGTGACTGTATCAATTTATATTCCCAACAATAGTGGAAGAGGCTTCCTTTTCTCCACACCCTTTCCAGCATTTGTTGTTTGTAGATTTTCAGATGATGCCCATTCTAACAGGTGTGAGGTGATACCTCATTGTTGAGTCCATTTCGTTGAGCGAGGGGTAGGTCTTGTCTATTACGTATTTGGCTTATGGAACGGTATCTGTGCTAATTTCAAACTCTGGTTTTATGCAGCACCCCAACTCACCTTTCCCCTTAAGCAAGCATAAGTTGGTTTTCTAAACTTGAGACCCTGTTCTGTTTTGTAATTCAGTTCATGTGTAGCCAAGTTTACATTCCGTGCATTAGTGATACCTTATGATGTTTCTTTTTCTGTGTGACTTATTTCACTTAGAATCATCATGCCTCAATCCACTCATTATGCTGGTACAGGCCTGGTGACACAGATTTCATTGCTGAGTGGTATTCTGTTGTACATAAGTACCGCAACTTCTTTATCAATTATTTGTTCTCTGGGATATTTAACTTGTACTGTAGAAGAGGCTCCTGTAAACAGAGCCGTTGTAAATTTTGGGGTGGCTGTGTCTTTTTGATTTTAATTTCCCTAAGCTATAGGACCATAAGTGGAAATGCCCTAGACTCTGTTGCTTTGTTTTTCAGATGTATCAGGAAACACCATACACTTCTCCAGAGTGGCTGTTGGCAATGTACATCCCGCCCATCAGCATAACAAGGCTCCTTTTTCCCCATGGCCTGTCTTGCCTTTCTGGATTTTACACTTTTCTCAGATGGCCCTTTAGACCGGGGGGAAGTGACACTTCATAGTAGTTCGGATTTCCATTGCAAGCTTGCTTGGTTTGCCAAAAAGGGCGTATGTGTTTGTTCCTGAATATATTCAGGAACAAACTCATACGCCCTTTGTTGCCAAGTGCATCATTGTCGATGTTCTGCCTCTTTTCCTATGCTTTAAATGCAAATCCAGTCTACCTCCTGAAATCGGTTTCCTGCAATTCTGCCCCGCTTTCAAGTCCTCTTCGCAGCCTTACTTCAATATATTTTTGGACGTTATCTGTCATTTATAACTCTGCAGGTTTGTGAATTACAGGGCCCCTGAGCTCCTTTCTTCAACTCGCTTTCTTGTGAGCTGGCCGCAAACCCGCAAGACTGCTTCAGGCCCTAATCTGCTTCTGGCAGGGCACGCTGAGCCTTTGGTTAATTCCTCTTCCTGGTGGGAAATGAGTGTTAAATATGCCCGTCCAGACACCTACCTCACTCTCAACCCCTTGGTGATGTGGGTCCTCTGGTTTGTGGCCACTTTTGCTGGGTTCCTCACCTTTCGATGATGTGGCCCCACTAGTGTGAGGACACTCCTGCTTGGTTCTCATCCACGTGGTTATGTGGACCCCCTGGTGAGAGTCTGTTCCTGGCTTTGTTCCTCACCCACCTGTGAGGGAGACCCTCTGCTGATAGGTCACTCCTGCATGGCTGGCACACATTGCCTTGGTGAAGTCAGCCGTGTGGTGGCAGTTGGAGCGTGCTGGGAATCTCTTCCCCCCGGTGATGAGGGCCCTCTTGCATCAGGCCCTGACTGCTGGGCTCACCAACTTTTCTTAGTGAGCCCAGTGATGCTTTGGCACTCCTCTTAGGATCCCATCTCCATGGGGATGTGGGCCTTCTGCTCTGAGGTCCCAACGGCTGGGTTGTTCACATTTTCATGATGTGGGCTCTCTGGTGTTAGTTCACAGAAGCCTGGATCCCATAGCCTCTGTGCTCTTGGCCGCCTGCTGGGAGGTTCCAACTGCTGGATTCCTCACTTTTTTAAATTTTTGGGCCCTCTGTTGTGAGGATCCTCCTGCCTGCCTCACTCCCAGCCCCTTCGTGATGTGTGTCGTCTGGTTTGAGGCCACATGTGCTGGGTTCCTCACCTTTCGATGATGTGGGACCAATGGTCTTAGGAGACTCCTGCCTGGTTCACATCCCCTTGGTGATGTGGGCCCTCTGTTGAGAGTCTGATCCTGGCTGGGTTCCTCACCCATCTGTGAGGTGGGCCGTCTGATGTGAGGTCACTCTTGCCTGGCTTGCTCACCTCGCCTTGTGGACATGAGCCCTCTGGTGGCACTTGGAGCCTGCTGGGAGCCTCCTCTCCTCGGTGATGAGGGCCCTCTGGCATCAGGCCCTAACTGCTGGGCTCCCCACATTTTGTGATGTGTGCCCAGTGGTGCGAGGACACTCCAGCCAGGTTCACATCCCCATTGGGGTGTGGGCCTTCTGCTCTGAGGTCCCAAAGCCTGGGTTGCTCACAGTTTCATGATGTGGGCTCTCTGCTGTTAGTTCACTCCTGCCTGCATCCCATAGCTTCTGTGCTCTGGACCGCCTGCTGGGAGGTTCCAACTGCTGGATTCCTCACCTTTCTTATTCTTTGGGCCCTCTGTTTTTAGGCTACTCCTGCCTGCCTCACTCCCGTTCCCTTTGTGATATGTGTCCTCTGATTTGAGGCCACATGTGCTGGGTTCCGCACCTTTCGATGATGTGACCCCACTGGAGGGAAGACAGTCCTGACTGGTTCCCATCCCCTTGCTGATGTGGGCCCTCAGGTGAGAGTCTGATCCTGGCTGGGTTCCTCACCCTTCTGTGAGGTGGGCCCTCTGCTGTGAGGTCAATCATGCCTGTCTGGCACAGGTCACCTTGGCGACGTGGGCCCTCTGGTGGCAGTTGGAGTGTGCTGGGATCCTCCTCCCCTCGGTGATGAGGGCCCTCTTGCCTTAGGCCATAACTGCTGGGCTCCCCACATTTTCTGATGTGCGCCAAGTGAGTGAGGAGACTCTTGCCAGGTTCCCATCCCCATGGCGATATGGGCCTTCTGCTCTGAGGTCAAAACGGCTGGCTTGCTCACAGTACCATGATGTGGGCCCTCTGCTGTGAGTTCACTCCGGCAAGGATCCCTTATCATCGGTGCTCTGAGCCGCCTGCTGGGAGGTTCCAACTGCTGGATTCCTCAACTTTTTTATTCTATGTGCCCTCTGTTGTGAGGCTCCTCCTGCCTGCCTCACTGCCAGCCCCTTGGTGATGACTGTCCTATGGCTTGAGGCCACATGTGCTGCGTTCCTCACCTTTCGATGATGTGACCCCACTCGTGTGAGGACACTCCTGCCTGGTTCCCATCCCCTTGGTGAGGTGGGCCCTCTGGCGAGAGTCTAATCCTGGCTGGGTTCCTCAACGTTCTGTGAGGTAGGCCCTCTGCTGTGAGGTCACTCCTGCCTGGCTGGCACACGTCACCTTGGAGACGTGAGCCCTCTGGTGGCAGTTGGAGCGTGCAGGGCGCCTCCTCCTCTCGGTGATGACGGCCCTCTGGCGTCAGGCCCTAAATGGTGGGCTCCCCACATTTTCTGATGTGCGCCCAGTGGTGCGAGGACACTCCAGCCAGGTTCCCATTCCCATGGGGATGTGGTCCTTCTGCGCTGAGGTCTCAACTCCTGGGTTGCTCACAGTTTTGTGATGTGGGCCCTCTGCTGTGAGTTCACTGTGGCCTGGATCCCATAGCCTCGGTGTTCTGGGCCGCCTGCTGGAAGGTCTAAATGCTGGAATCCTCACGTTTTTTATATTATGTGCCCTGTGTTGTGAGGCTACTCCTGCCTGCCTCACTCCAAGGCCCTTGGTGATGTGGGTCCTCTGGTTTGAGGACACATGTGCTGGGTTCCTCACCTTAAGATGATGAGGCCCCACTGGTGTGAGGATAATCCTGACTGGGTCCCATCCCCTTTGTGATGTGGGCCCTCTGGTGAGAGTCTGATCCTGGCTGGGTTCCTCACCCATCTGTGAGGTGGGCCCTCTACTATCAGGTAACTCTTGCCTGGGTTGCTCACCTCGCCTTGTTGACATGAGCCCTCTGGTGGCAATTGGACCCTGCTGGGAGCCTCCTCAGCTCTGTGATGAGGGCCCTCTGACGTCAGGCCCTAACTGCTGGGCTCCCCAACTTTTCTTAGTGAGCCCAGTGTTGCTCAAGCACTCCTCTTAGGTTCCCATCCCCATGGGGATGTGGGCCTTCTGCTCTGAGGTTCCAACGGCTGGGTTGATCACAATTTCATGATGTGGGCTCTCTGGTGTTAGTTCACTGTGGCCTGGATCCCATAGCCTCTGTGGTCTTGGCTGCCTGCTGGGAGGTTCCAACTGCTCGATTCCTCAACTTTTGTATTCTATGGGTCCTGTGTTGTGATGCTCCTCCTGCCTGCCTCACTCGCAACCCCTTCGTGATGTGGGTCTTCTGGTTTGAGGCCACATGTGCTGGGTTAGGCAACTTTCAATGATGTGGCCCCACTGGTGTGAGGACACTCCTGCCTGGTTCCCATCCCCTTGGTGATGTGGGCCTTCTGGTGACAGTCTTATCCTGGCTGGGTTCCTCACTCTTCTGTGAGGTAGGCCCTCTGCTGTGAGGTCAATCCTGCCTGACTTGCACACATCACCTTGGCGATGTGGGCCCTCTGTTGGCACATGGAACCTGCTGGGAGCCTCCTGCCCTCGGTGATGACGGCCCTCTAGCATCAGGCTCTAACTGCTGGGCTCCCCACGTTTTCTGATGTGAGCCCAGTGATGCCAGGACACTCCTGTCAGGTTCCCATCCCCATGGGGATGTGGGCTTTCTGCTCTGAGGTCCCAATGCCTGGGTTGCTCACAGTTTCATGATGTGGGCTCTCTGCTGTTAGTTCACTCCTGCCTGCATCCCATAGCTTCTGTGCTCTCGGCCGCCTGCTGGGAGGTTCCAAATGCTGGATTCCTCACTTTTTTTATTCTTTGGGCCCTCTGTTTTTAGGCTACTCCTACCTGCCTCACTCCCATCCCCTTTGTGATGTATGTCCTCTGATATGAGGCCACATGTGCTGGGTTCCTCACCTTTCGATGATGTGGCCCCACTGGTGGGAGGACAGTCCTGACTGGTTCCCATCCCCTTGGTGTTGTGGGCCCTCTGGTGAGAGTCTCATCCTGCCTCGGTTCCTCACCCTTCTGTGAGATAGGCCCTCTGCTGTGAGGTCACTACTGCCTGGCTGGCGCATGCCACCTTGTAGACGTGGGCCCTCTGTTGGCAGTTGGAACCTGCTGGGAGTCTCCTCCCCTCAGTTATGAGGGCCCCCTGGCATCAGGCCCTAACTGCTGGGCTCCTAACATTTTCTGATATGTGCTAAGTGGTGCAAAGCCACTCCTGCCAGGTTCCCATCCCAATGGGGATGTGGGCCTTCTGTTCTGAGGTCCCAACAGCTGGGCTGCTCACAGGTTCATGATGTGGGCCCTCTGCTGTGAGTTCACTGCGGCCTGGATCCCATAGCCTCGGTGCTCTGGGCCACTTGCTGGGAGGTTCCAACTGCTGGATTCCTCAACTTTTATATTCTATGGACCCTGTGTTGTGAGGCCAGTCCTGCCAGCCTCATTCCGAACCCCTTGGTGATGTGGTTCCTCTGGTTTGAGGACACATGTGCTGGGATCCTCACCTTTCGATGATGTTGTCCCACTGGTGTGTGGACACTCCTGCCTGGTTCCCATCCCCTTGGTGATGTGGGCCCTCTGGTGAGAGTCTGATCCTGGCTGTGTTCCTCACCCTTCTGTGAGGTGGGCCCTCTGCTGTGAGGTCACTCCTGCCAGGCTGGCACACATCACCTTGGCGACGTTGGCCCTCTGGTGGCAGCTGGAGCCTGCTGGGAGCCTCCTCCTCTCGGTGATGAGTGCCCTCTAGCGTCAGGCCCTAACTTCTGAGCACCCCACGTTTTCTGATGTGAGCCCAGTGATGCCAGGACACTCCTGTCATGTTCCCATCACCATGGGGATGTGGGCCTTCTGCTCTGAGGTCCCAATGTCTGGGTTGCTCACAGTTTCATGATGTGGGCTCTCTGCTGTTAGTTCACTCCTGCCTGCATCCCATAGCTTCTGTGCTCTGGACCGCCTGCTGGGAGGTTCCAACTGCTGGATTCCTCACCTTTCTTATTCTTTGGGCCCTCTGTTTTTAGGCTACTCCTGCCTGCCTCACTCCCATTCCCTTTGTGATATGTGTCCTCTGATTTGAGGCCACATGTGCTGGGTTCCGCACCTTTCGATGATGTGACCCCACTGGAGGGAAGACAGTCCTGACTGGTTCCCATCCCCTTGCTGATGTGGGCCCTCAGGTGAGAGTCTGATCCTGGCTGGGTTCCTCACCCTTCTGTGAGGTGGGCCCTCTGCTGTGAGGTCAATCATGCCTGTCTGGCACAGGTCACCTTGGCGACGTGGGCCCTCTGGTGGCAGTTGGAGTGTGCTGGGATCCTCCTCCCCTCGGTGATGAGGGCCCTCTTGCCTTAGGCCATAACTGCTGGGCTCCCCACATTTTCTGATGTGCGCCAAGTGAGTGAGGAGACTCTTGCCAGGTTCCCATCCCCATGGCGATATGGGCCTTCTGCTCTGAGGTCAAAACGGCTGGCTTGCTCACAGTACCATGATGTGGGCCCTCTGCTGTGAGTTCACTCCGGCAAGGATCCCTTATCATCGGTGCTCTGAGCCGCCTGCTGGGAGGTTCCAACTGCTGGATTCCTCAACTTTTTTATTCTATGTGCCCTCTGTTGTGAGGCTCCTCCTGCCTGCCTCACTGCCAGCCCCTTGGTGATGACTGTCCTATGGCTTGAGGCCACATGTGCTGCGTTCCTCACCTTTCGATGATGTGACCCCACTCGTGTGAGGACACTCCTGCCTGGTTCCCATCCCCTTGGTGAGGTGGGCCCTCTGGCGAGAGTCTAATCCTGGCTGGGTTCCTCAACGTTCTGTGAGGTAGGCCCTCTGCTGTGAGGTCACTCCTGCCTGGCTGGCACACGTCACCTTGGAGACGTGAGCCCTCTGGTGGCAGTTGGAGCGTGCAGGGCGCCTCCTCCTCTCGGTGATGACGGCCCTCTGGCGTCAGGCCCTAAATGGTGGGCTCCCCACATTTTCTGATGTGCGCCCAGTGGTGCGAGGACACTCCAGCCAGGTTCCCATTCCCATGGGGATGTGGTCCTTCTGCGCTGAGGTCTCAACTCCTGGGTTGCTCACAGTTTTGTGATGTGGGCCCTCTGCTGTGAGTTCACTGTGGCCTGGATCCCATAGCCTCGGTGTTCTGGGCCGCCTGCTGGAAGGTCTAAATGCTGGAATCCTCACGTTTTTTATATTATGTGCCCTGTGTTGTGAGGCTACTCCTGCCTGCCTCACTCCAAGGCCCTTGGTGATGTGGGTCCTCTGGTTTGAGGACACATGTGCTGGGTTCCTCACCTTAAGATGATGAGGCCCCACTGGTGTGAGGATAATCCTGACTGGGTCCCATCCCCTTTGTGATGTGGGCCCTCTGGTGAGAGTCTGATCCTGGCTGGGTTCCTCACCCATCTGTGAGGTGGGCCCTCTACTATCAGGTAACTCTTGCCTGGGTTGCTCACCTCGCCTTGTTGACATGAGCCCTCTGGTGGCAATTGGACCCTGCTGGGAGCCTCCTCAGCTCTGTGATGAGGGCCCTCTGACGTCAGGCCCTAACTGCTGGGCTCCCCAACTTTTCTTAGTGAGCCCAGTGTTGCTCAAGCACTCCTCTTAGGTTCCCATCCCCATGGGGATGTGGGCCTTCTGCTCTGAGGTTCCAACGGCTGGGTTGATCACAATTTCATGATGTGGGCTCTCTGGTGTTAGTTCACTGTGGCCTGGATCCCATAGCCTCTGTGGTCTTGGCTGCCTGCTGGGAGGTTCCAACTGCTCGATTCCTCAACTTTTGTATTCTATGGGTCCTGTGTTGTGATGCTCCTCCTGCCTGCCTCACTCGCAACCCCTTCGTGATGTGGGTCTTCTGGTTTGAGGCCACATGTGCTGGGTTAGGCAACTTTCAATGATGTGGCCCCACTGGTGTGAGGACACTCCTGCCTGGTTCCCATCCCCTTGGTGATGTGGGCCTTCTGGTGACAGTCTTATCCTGGCTGGGTTCCTCACTCTTCTGTGAGGTAGGCCCTCTGCTGTGAGGTCAATCCTGCCTGACTTGCACACATCACCTTGGCGATGTGGGCCCTCTGTTGGCACATGGAACCTGCTGGGAGCCTCCTGCCCTCGGTGATGACGGCCCTCTAGCATCAGGCTCTAACTGCTGGGCTCCCCACGTTTTCTGATGTGAGCCCAGTGATGCCAGGACACTCCTGTCAGGTTCCCATCCCCATGGGGATGTGGGCTTTCTGCTCTGAGGTCCCAATGCCTGGGTTGCTCACAGTTTCATGATGTGGGCTCTCTGCTGTTAGTTCACTCCTGCCTGCATCCCATAGCTTCTGTGCTCTCGGCCGCCTGCTGGGAGGTTCCAAATGCTGGATTCCTCACTTTTTTTATTCTTTGGGCCCTCTGTTTTTAGGCTACTCCTACCTGCCTCACTCCCATCCCCTTTGTGATGTATGTCCTCTGATATGAGGCCACATGTGCTGGGTTCCTCACCTTTCGATGATGTGGCCCCACTGGTGGGAGGACAGTCCTGACTGGTTCCCATCCCCTTGGTGTTGTGGGCCCTCTGGTGAGAGTCTCATCCTGCCTCGGTTCCTCACCCTTCTGTGAGATAGGCCCTCTGCTGTGAGGTCACTACTGCCTGGCTGGCGCATGCCACCTTGTAGACGTGGGCCCTCTGTTGGCAGTTGGAACCTGCTGGGAGTCTCCTCCCCTCAGTTATGAGGGCCCCCTGGCATCAGGCCCTAACTGCTGGGCTCCTAACATTTTCTGATATGTGCTAAGTGGTGCAAAGCCACTCCTGCCAGGTTCCCATCCCAATGGGGATGTGGGCCTTCTGTTCTGAGGTCCCAACAGCTGGGCTGCTCACAGGTTCATGATGTGGGCCCTCTGCTGTGAGTTCACTGCGGCCTGGATCCCATAGCCTCGGTGCTCTGGGCCACTTGCTGGGAGGTTCCAACTGCTGGATTCCTCAACTTTTATATTCTATGGACCCTGTGTTGTGAGGCCAGTCCTGCCAGCCTCATTCCGAACCCCTTGGTGATGTGGTTCCTCTGGTTTGAGGACACATGTGCTGGGATCCTCACCTTTCGATGATGTTGTCCCACTGGTGTGTGGACACTCCTGCCTGGTTCCCATCCCCTTGGTGATGTGGGCCCTCTGGTGAGAGTCTGATCCTGGCTGTGTTCCTCACCCTTCTGTGAGGTGGGCCCTCTGCTGTGAGGTCACTCCTGCCAGGCTGGCACACATCACCTTGGCGACGTTGGCCCTCTGGTGGCAGCTGGAGCCTGCTGGGAGCCTCCTCCTCTCGGTGATGAGTGCCCTCTAGCGTCAGGCCCTAACTTCTGAGCACCCCACGTTTTCTGATGTGAGCCCAGTGATGCCAGGACACTCCTGTCATGTTCCCATCACCATGGGGATGTGGGCCTTCTGCTCTGAGGTCCCAATGTCTGGGTTGCTCACAGTTTCATGATGTGGGCTGTCTGGTGTTAGTTCACTCTGGCCTGGATCCTCTAGCCTCTGTGCTCTGGGCCGCCTGCTGGGAGGTTCCAACTGCTGGATTCCTCACCTTTCTTATTTTTGGGCCCTCTGTTATGAGGCTCCTCCTGCCTGCCTCACTCCCAGCCCCTTGGTGATGGGTGTCCTATGGTTTGAAGCCACATGTTCTGGGTTCCTCACCTTTAGATGATGTGGCCCTACTCATGTGAGGACACTCCTGCCTGGTTCCAATCCATTTGGTGATGTGGGCCCTCTGGTGCGAGTCTGATCCTGACTGGGTTCGTCACACTTCTTTGAGGTGGGCCCTCTGCTGTGAGGTCATTCGTGCCTGGTTGGCACACATCGCCTTGGCGACGTCAGCCCTCTGGTGGCAGTTGGAGCCTGCTGGGAGCCTCCTTCCCTTGGTGATGAGGGTCCTCTGGCGTCAGGCCCTAACTGCTGGTCGCCCAAAATTTTCTGATACGTTCTCAGTGGTGCGAGGACACTCCTACCAGAATTCCATCCCCATGGGGATGTGGGCCTCCTGCTCTGAGGTCCCAATGGCTGGGTTGCTCAGTTTCATGACATGGGCCCTCTTCTGTGAGTTCACTGTGGCCTGGATCCCATGGCCTCGGTGCTCTGGGCCGCCTGCTGGGAGGTTCCAACTGCTGGATTCCTCACTTTTTTATTCTATGGGCCCAGTGTTGTGAGACTACTCCTGCCTGCCTCACTCCGAGGTCCTTGGTGATGTGGGTCCTCTGGTTTGAGGACACATGTGCTGAGTACCTCAGCTTTTGATGATGTGGCCCCACTGATGTGAAGACACTCCTGCCTGGTTCCCATCCCCTTGGTGATGTGGGCCCTCTGGTGAGAGTCTGATGTTGGCTGGGTTTCTCACCCTTCTGTGAGGTGGGACCTCTGCTGTGAGGTAACTCCTGCCTGGCATGCTCACGTTGCCTTGGCAATGTGAGCCCTCAGGTGGCAGTTGGAGCCTGCTGGGAATCTCCTCCCCTCAGGTATGAGAGCTCTGGATAAAACACATATGCCCTTTTTTGCCAAGTGCATTATTTTCCAAGTTCTGTCTCTTTTCCTATGCTTTAAGAGCTACTCCCGTGTACGTTCTGAAATCAGTTTCCAGCAATTCTGCCCCGCATTCAAGTCCTCTTCGCAGCCTTACTTCAGTATAATTTTGGATGATAGCTGTCATTTATAACTCCACAGGTTTCTGAATTACAGTGCCCCTGAGCTCCTTTCTTCAACTCGCTTTCTTGTGAGCTGGCCGCAACACCGCAGGATCTCCTCAGGCCCTAATCAAGTTCCAGCATGGCACGCGGAGCCTTTGGTTCATTTATCTTCCTGGTGGGAAATGAGAGTTAAATTTGCCCGTCCAGACACCTACAGATAGTCTCCCATTGCTTCTCCTTATTCCTGTTCATATTCCGAAGAAATTGCAAACTGGGCCAAACAGGAGGTTAAAGGCACTGACTCTCCAAGTGGGGAGAGTGTTAGTAAAGCGTCTGGAATGTTGCACCCGAGTACCAGGGGACGAAAACTGAGACACATTTGAACACGTTTCCCGATCACACGGTGGATCATACACTCCGTTCCACATGCATGTTTTAGCTGAAGGAAGAATCCCTTAAACCTGGAGAGTTGAGACCCATGGAATGGGTACCATGCAATATGACTTCAAAGGGTCTGCATTTGCTCACCGAACCTCACCAATCCTATCCCTGCTGCGTTTATGCTGCTGTACACACGCTTGATTCTCTTTCGGAGACATATAAATTCAAAGGTTTTAAGATTCTTACTAGTCAGGTATATTCTTAGGCGTTTAATATGGGGTGTTGAGTCCACTTCGTTGAGCAAGGAGTAGCTCTTGTCTATTACATATTTGGCTTATGGAACGGTATCTGTGCTAATTTCAATCTCTGGTTTCATGCAGCACCCCAACTCACCTTTCCCCTTAAGCAAGCATAAGTTGGTTTTCTACATTTGAGACCCTGTTCTGTTTTGTAATTCAGTTCCTGTGTAGCCAAGTTTACATTCCGTGTATTAGGGATATCTTATGATGTTCCTTTTTCTGTGTGACTTATTTCACTTAGAATCATCGTACCTGAATCCACTCATTATGCTGCTATGGGCCTGATGACATAGATTTCATTGCTGAGTGATATTGCATTGTACGTAAGTACCACAACTTCTGTATCCATTTTTCGCTTTCTGTGATATTGAACTTGTACGGTAAACGAGGTTCTTGTAAACAGAGCCGTCCCAAACTTTGGGGTGGCTGTGTCTTTTTGATTTTAATTTCCCTAAGCTATAGGACCATAAGTGGAAGTGCCCTAGGCTCTGTTGCCTTGTTTTTTGGATGTTTCAGGAAACACCATACACTTCTCCAGAGTGGCTGCTGGCAATTTACATGCCGCCCATCAGCATAACAAGGCTCCCAGTTCTCCATGGCCTGTCCTGCCTTTCTGGATTTTACACTTTTTTCAGATGGCCCTTTTGACCGGGGGGCAGTGAGACTTCATTGTAGTGCAGATTTCCTTTGCAAGCTTGCTTGGTTGGCCAAAAAGGGCGTATGCGTTTTTTCCTGAATATATTCAGGAAAAAACGCATACGCCCTTTTTGGCCAAGTGCATCATTGTGGACGTTCTGCCTCTTTTCCTATGCTTTACATGCAATTCCAGTCTACCTCCTGAAATCGGTTTCCTGCAATTCTGCCCCGCTTTCAACTCCTCTTGGCTGCCTTACTTCAATATATTTTTGGAAGATAGCTGTCATTTATAACTCTGCAGGTTTGTGAATTACAGTGCCCCTGAGCTTTCTTCAACTCGCTTTCTTGTGAGCTGGCCGCAACACCGCAGGATTGCTTCAGGCCCTAGTTTGTTTCCGGCACGGCATGCTGAGCCTTTGGTTAATTCCTCTTCCTGGTGGGAAATGAGAGTTAAATTTGCCCGTCCAGACACCTCCAGCTAGTCTCTCATTGGTTCTCCCTATTCCTGTTCATTTTCCACAGAAATTGCAAACTGGGCCAAACAGGAGGTAAAAGGCACTGACTCTCCAAGTGGGGAGAGTGTTAGTAAAGCATCTGGAATATTGCACCCGAGTTCCACGGGACGAAAACTGAGACACATTTGAACACGTTTCCCGATCACACGGTGGATCATACTCTGGATTCCACATGCATGTTTTAGCTGAAGGAAGAATCCCTTAAACCTGGAGAGTTGAGTCCCATGGAATGGGTACCGTGCAATATGACTTCAACGGGTCTGCATTTGCTCACCGAACTTCACCAATCCTATCACTGCTGCGTTTATGCCGCCGTACACACGCTTGATTCTCTTTCGGAGACATATAAATCGGTAGGTTTTAATATTCTTACTAGTCAGGTATATTCTTAGGCGTTTAATATGGGGTGTTGAGTCCACTTCGTTCAGCAAGGAGTAGCTCTTGTCTATTGCTTATTTGGCTTATGGAACGGTATCTG
The DNA here is from genome assembly GCF_964270905.1 of Leucopleurus acutus. Lineage (NCBI taxonomy): Eukaryota > Metazoa > Chordata > Mammalia > Artiodactyla > Delphinidae > Leucopleurus > Leucopleurus acutus. Next base: position 116,267 of record NW_028138885.1, on the reverse strand, counting down.
TGCTAATTTCAATCTCTGGTTTCATGCAGCACCCCAACTCACCTTTCCCCTTAAGCAAGCATAAGTTGGTTTTCTACATTTGAGACCCTGTTCTGTTTTGTAATTCAGTTCCTGTGTAGCCAAGTTTACATTCCGTGTATTGGTGATATCTTATGATGTTTCTTTTTCTGTGTGACTTATTTCACTTAGAATCATCGTACCTGAATCCACTCATTATGCTGCTACGGGCCTGATGACATAGATTTCATTGCTGAGTGATATTGCATTGTACGTAAGTACCACAACTTCTTTATCCATTTTTCGCTTTCTGTGATATTGAACTTGTACCATAAACGAGGTCCTTGTAAACAGAGCCGTCCCAAACTTTGGGGTGGCTGTGTCTTTTTGATTTTAATTTCCCTAAGCTATAGGACCATAAGTGGAAGTGCCCTAGGCTCTGTTGCTTTGTTTTTTAGATGTTTCAGGAAACACCATACACTTCTCCAGAGTGGCTGTTGGCAATTTACATCCCGCCCATCAGCATAACAAGGCTCCCAGTTCTCCATGGCCTGTCCTGCCTTTCTGGATTTTACACTTTTTTCAGATGGCCCTTTTGACCGGGGGGCAGTGAGACTTCATTGTAGTGCAGATTTCCTTTGCAAGCTTGCTTGGTTGGCCAAAAAGGGCGTATGCGTTTTTTCCTGAATATGTTCAGGAAAAAACACATACGCCCTTTTTGGCCAAGTGCATCATTGTGGACGTTCTGCCTCTTTTCCTATGCTTTACATGCAATTCCCGTCTACCTCCTGAAATCGGTTTCCTGCAATTCTGCCCCGCTTTCAAGTCCTCTTGGCAGCCTTACTTCAATATATTTTTGGACGATAGCTGTCATTTATAACTCTGCAGGTTTGTGAATTACAGTGCCCCTAAGCTCCTTTCTTCAACTCGCTTTCTTGTGAGCTGGCCGCAACACCACAGGATTGCTTCACGCCCTAGTGTGGTTCCGGCACGGCACGCTGAGCCTTTGGTTAATTCCTCTTCCTGGTGGGAAATGAGAGTTAAATTTGCCCGTCCAGACACCTCCAGCTAGTCTCTCATTGGTTCTCCCTATTCCTGTACATTTTCCGCAGAAATTGCAAACTGGGCCAAACAGGAGTTTAAAGGCACTGACTCTCCAAGTGGGGAGAGTGTTAGTAAAGCGTCTTGAATGTTGCACCCGAGTACCAGGGGATGAAAACTGAGACACATTTGAACACGTTTCCCGATCACACGGTGGATCATACTCTGGGTTCCACATGCATGTTTTAGCTGAAGGAAGAATCCCTTAAACCTGGAGAGTTGAGACCCATGGAATGGGTACCATGCAATATGACTTCAAAGGGTCTGCATTTGCTCACCGAACCTCACCAATCCTATCACTGCTGCGTTTATGCCGCCATACACACGCTTGATTCTCTTTCGGAGACATATAAATCCGTAGTTTTTAAGATTATTTCTAGTCAGGTATATTCTTAGGCGTTTAATATGGGGTGTTGAGTCCACTTCGTTGAGCAAGGAGTAGCTCTTGTCTATTGCATATTTGGCTTATGGAACGATATCTGTGCTAATTTCAATCTCTGGTTTCATGCAGCACCCCAACTCACCTTTCCCCTTAAGCAAGCATAAGTTGGTGTTCTACATTTGAGACCCTGTTCTGTTTTGTAATTCAGTTCTTGTGTAGCCAAGTTTATATTCCGTGTAGTAGTGATATCTTATGATGTTTCTTTTTCTGTGTGACTTATTTCACTTAGAATCATCGTACCTGAATCCACTCATTATGCTGCGACGGGCCTGATGACAAGATTTCATTGCTGAGTGATATTGCATTGTACGTGAGTACCACAACTTCTTTATCCATTTTTCGCTTTTGTGATATTGAACTTGTACCGTAAACAAGATTCTTGTAAACAGAGCCGTCCCAAACTTTGGGGTGGCTGTGTCTTTTTGATTTTAATTTCCCTAAGCTATAGGACCATAAGTGGAAGTGCCCTAGGCTCTGTTGCTTGTTTTTTAGATGTTTCAGGAAACACCATACACTTCTCCAGAGTGGCTGTTGGCAATTTACATCCCGCCCATCAGCATAACAAGGCTCCCAGTTCTCCATGGCCTGTCCTGCCTTTCTGGATTTTACACTTTTTTCAGATGGCCCTTTTGACCGGGGGGCAGTGAGACTTCATTGTAGTGCAGATTTCCTTTGCAAGCTTGCTTGGTTGGCCAAAAAGGGCGTATGCGTTTTTTCCTGAATATATTCAGGAAAAAACGCATACGCCCTTTTTGGCCAAGTGCATCATTGTGGACGTTCTGCCTCTTTTCCTATACTTTACATGCAATTCCCGTCTACCTCCTGAAATCGGTTTCCTGCAATTCTGCCCCGCTTTCAAGTCCTCTTGGCAGCCTTACTTCAATATATTTTTGGACGATAGCTGTCATTTATAACTCTGCAGGTTTGTGAATTACAGTGCCCCTAAGCTCCTTTCTTCAACTCGCTTTCTTGTGAGCTGGCCGCAACACCACAGGATTGCTTCACGCCCTAGTGTGGTTCCGGCACGGCACGCTGAGCCTTTGGTTAATTCCTCTTCCTGGTGGGAAATGAGAGTTAAATTTGCCCGTCCAGACACCTCCAGCTAGTCTCTCATTGGTTCTCCCTATTCCTGTACATTTTCCGCAGAAATTGCAAACTGGGCCAAACAGGAGTTTAAAGGCACTGACTCTCCAAGTGGGGAGAGTGTTAGTAAAGCGTCTTGAATGTTGCACCCGAGTACCAGGGGATGAAAACTGAGACACATTTGAACACGTTTCCCGATCACACGGTGGATCATACTCTGGGTTCCACATGCATGTTTTAGCTGAAGGAAGAATCCCTTAAACCTGGAGAGTTGAGACCCATGGAATGGGTACCATGCAATATGACTTCAAAGGGTCTGCATTTGCTCACCGAACCTCACCAATCCTATCACTGCTGCGTTTATGCCGCCATACACACGCTTGATTCTCTTTCGGAGACATATAAATCCGTAGTTTTTAAGATTATTTCTAGTCAGGTATATTCTTAGGCGTTTAATATGGGGTGTTGAGTCCACTTCGTTGAGCAAGGAGTAGCTCTTGTCTATTGCATATTTGGCTTATGGAACGATATCTGTGCTAATTTCAATCTCTGGTTTCATGCAGCACCCCAACTCACCTTTCCCCTTAAGCAAGCATAAGTTGGTGTTCTACATTTGAGACCCTGTTCTGTTTTGTAATTCAGTTCTTGTGTAGCCAAGTTTATATTCCGTGTAGTAGTGATATCTTATGATGTTTCTTTTTCTGTGTGACTTATTTCACTTAGAATCATCGTACCTGAATCCACTCATTATGCTGCGACGGGCCTGATGACAAGATTTCATTGCTGAGTGATATTGCATTGTACGTGAGTACCACAACTTCTTTATCCATTTTTCGCTTTTGTGATATTGAACTTGTACCGTAAACAAGATTCTTGTAAACAGAGCCGTCCCAAACTTTGGGGTGGCTGTGTCTTTTTGATTTTAATTTCCCTAAGCTATAGGACCATAAGTGGAAGTGCCCTAGGCTCTGTTGCTTGTTTTTTAGATGTTTCAGGAAACACCATACACTTCTCCAGAGTGGCTGTTGGCAATTTACATCCCGCCCATCAGCATAACAAGGCTCCCAGTTCTCCATGGCCTGTCCTGCCTTTCTGGATTTTACACTTTTTTCAGATGGCCCTTTTGACCGGGGGGCAGTGAGACTTCATTGTAGTGCAGATTTCCTTTGCAAGCTTGCTTGGTTGGCCAAAAAGGGCGTATGCGTTTTTTCCTGAATATATTCAGGAAAAAACGCATACGCCCTTTTTGGCCAAGTGCATCATTGTGGACGTTCTGCCTCTTTTCCTATACTTTACATGCAATTCCCGTCTACCTCCTGAAATCGGTTTCCTGCAATTCTGCCCCGCTTTCAAGTCCTCTTGGCAGCCTTACTTCAATATATTTTTGGACGATAGCTGTCATTTATAACTCTGCATGTTTGTGAATTACAGTGCCCCTGAGCTCCTTTCTTCAACTCGCTTTCTTGTGAGCTGGCCGCTACACCGCAGGATTGCTTCAGGCCCTAGTGTGGTTCCGGCACGGCACGCTGAGCCTTTGGTTAATTCCTCTTCCTGGTGGGAAATGAGAGTTAAATTTGCCCGTCCAGACAGCTCCAGCTAGTCTCTCATTGGTTCTCCCTATTCCTGTTCATTTTCCACAGAAATTGCAAACTGGGCCAAACAGGAGGTTAAAGGCACTGACTCTCCAAGTGGGGAGAGTGTTAGTAAAGCGTCTGGAATGTTGCACCCGAGTACCAGGGGACGTAAACTGAGACACATTTGAACATGATTTCCGATCACACGGTGGATCATACTCTGGGTTCCACATGCATGTTTTAGCTGAAGGAAGAATCCCTTAAACATGGAGAGTTGAGACCCATGGAATGGGTACCATGCAATATGACTTCAAAGGGTTTGCATTTGCTCACCGAACCTCACCAATCCTATCACTGCTGCGTTTATGCCACTGTACACACGCTTGATTCTCTTTGGGTGACATATAAATCCATAGTTTTTAAGATTCTTACTAGTTAGGTATATTGTTAGGTGTTTAATATGGGGTGTTGAGTCCACTTCGTTGAGCAAGGAGTAGCACTTGTCTATTATATATTTGGCTTATGGAACGGTATCTGTGCTAATTTCAATCTCTTGTTGTATGCAGCACCCCAACTCACCTTTCCCCTTAAGCAAGCATAAATTGGTTTTCTACATTTGACACTCTGTTCTGTTTAGTAATTTAGTTCCCGTGTAACCAAGTTTACATTCCGTGTAGTAGTGATATCTTATGATGTTTCTTTTTCTGTGTGACTTATTTTTTTATTTTTTTATTTTTTTATTTTTTTATTTATTTTTTTTTTTGCGGTACGTGGGCCTCTCACTGTTGTGGTTTTTCCCATTGCGGAGCACAGGCTCCGGATGCGTAGGCTCAGCGGCCATGGCTCACAGGCCCAGCCGCTCCGCGGCATGTGGGATCTTCCCGGAGCGGGGCACGAACCCATGTCCTCTGCATCGGCAGGCGGACTCTCAACCACTGCGCCACCAGGTAAGCCCTGTGTGACTTATTTCACTTAGAATCATCGTACCTGAATCCACTCATTATCCTGCTACGGGCCTGATGACATAGATTTCATTGCTGAGTGATATTGCATTGTACGTAAGTACCACAACTTCTTTATCCATTTTTCGCTTTTTGCGATATTGAACTTGTACCGTAAACGAGGTTCTTGTAAACAGAGCCATCCCAACCTTTGGGGTGGCTGTGTCTTTTTGATTTTAATTTCCCTAAGCTATAGGACCATAAGTGGAAGTGCCCTAGGCTCTGTTGCTTAGTTTTTTGGATGTTTCAGGAAACACCATACACTTCTCCAGAGTGGCTGTTGGCAATTTACATCTCGCCCATCAGCATAACAAGGCTCCCAGTTCTCCATGGCCTGTCCTGCCTTTCTGGATTTTACTCTTTTTTCAGAAGGCCCTTTGACCGGGGGGCAGTGAGACTTCATTGTAGTGCAGATTTCCTTTGCGAGCTTGCTTGGTTGGCCAGAAAGGGCGTATGCGTTTCTTCCTGAATATATTCAGGAAAGAACGCATACGCCCTTTTTGGCCAAGTGCATCATTGTCGACGTTCTGAGTCTTTTCATATGTTTTCAGTGCAATTCCAGTCTACCTCCTGAAATAGGTTTCCTGCAGTTCTGCCTTGCTCTCAGTGCCTCTTCATAGCCTTACTTCAATATACTTTTGGAAAATAGTTGGCCTTTATAACTCTGCAGGTTTTTGAATTGCAGTGGCCCTTAGCTCCATTTTTCAGCTCTTATTTTTGTGATCTTGCCTCATATCCACAGGATTTCTTCAGGCCCTATTCTTCTTCTGGGGCGCCTTGCTCTGCCTTTGGTTAATTCTTCTTCCTGAATTGAAATTAGAGTGACATGTGCCCATTGAAACCGCTACAGCTATTTTCTCACTGGTTCCCCCTATTCCCATTCATCCTCCGCACTAACTGCAGACTGTGTGATACCGGAACTTAAAGGCATTGACTCTCCATGTGGAGATGTTGTTAGTAAAGTGGCTGGAATGTTGATCCGGAGCCCCAGGAGAGGAAAATGAGGTGCATTTTAGAAACCTTTCCCGATCATATGGTATATCATCTGCTGGATTTCCCATGCATGGTTTAGCTGTAGGAAGATTCCCTTCAACTTGGAGTGTTGGGACCCTTGGAATAAGTAGCATGAAGTATTGCATTAAACTTTCGGCAGTTGCTCACCAAAGCTCTCCAATCCTTTCAGCCCCAAGTGTCCAGCCTTATGTCTTATCCAGCTGTGGGTTTATATGTGGTCATTCCAGGTTGCATCACAGCCCCTGAGTGAATTTTGTAAGAATTTTTCTCTCTTTCATTGTTTCTGCGTTTTGGTTTTAAAATTTATTTCTATAATGGGGTTTAGCTCATTTTCACTGCTGTGTTTGTGCCGCTCTGCTCACACTTGATTCCCTTATGGAGATATATCAATACATGGGTTTTAAGATTCTTATTACTCAGATATATTTCTCTGTGGTTTATAGGGTGTGTTGAGGCCAGTTCATTGAGCAAGGTGTAGATCTTGTCTGATACCTATTTGGTTTATTGAACGGTATCTGTGCTAATTTCAAACTCTGGTTTTATGCATCACCCCACCTCTCCTTTCCCCTTAAGCTGACATAAGTGTGTTTTCTAAATGTGAGACACTGTTCTGTTTTGTAATTCATTTTTTGTGCAGCCATATTTATCCTCCCTCTATAAGTGATATCTTATGATATGTTTCTTTTTCTGTTTGACTTATTTCAAGTAGTATTATCGGACCTCAATCCACTCTTTATCCTTCTACTAGCCTTATTACATTGATTTCATGGTGAAGAGATATTCCATTGTACATAAGTACCACATTTTCTTTATCCATTGTTCTCTTTCCTGGGATATTTAAGGTGTACTGAAGTTGAGGTTCTTGTAAACAGAGTAGCCCTAAACTGTGGTGTGCTTGTGTCTTGTTGATTTTTAGACTTCCCTAGATATACTCCCGTGATTGGAAGTGCCCTATGCTCTGTCGCTCTGTTTTTTAGATGATTTAGGAACCACCATACACTTCTCCAGAGTGGCTCTCGGCAGTTCACACACTGTCCATCAGCGTATAAAGGCTCCCTGTTCTCCATGGCCTGTCCTGCATTTCTGGTTTTTACAATTTTTTCGGATGGCCCTTTTGACCGGTGGGAAATGAGACTTCTTTGTTGTGCACATTTGCATTGCTTGCTTGCTTGGTTGCCCATAAAGTGCGTATGCGTTTTTTCCTGGATATATTCAGGAAAAAACGCATACTCCCTTTTGGGCCAACTGCATCATTGTCGAAATTCTGCCGCTTTTCATGTGCTTTAAAGGCGAGTCCAATCTATCTCTTGAAATCTGTTTCTTGCAATTCTGTCTTGCATTCAGATCCTCTTCTTTGCCTTACCTCAACATATTTTTGGACGTTAGTTTTCATTTATAACTCTGCAGGTTTGTGAATTGCAGTGACCCTGAGCTCCATTTTTTAAGTTGCTCTTTTGTGAGCTGGCCTCAAAACCGCAGGATTGCTTCAGGCCCTATTTTGGCTCTGGCGAGGCGGGCTGAGCCTTTTTTTAATTCTTATTCTTAATGGGAAATTAGAGTGACATGTGCCCGTCCAAACCCCTACAACTATTCTCTCATTGGTTCCCCCTGTTCCCGTTCATCCTCCTCACAATTTGCAAAATGTGTGAAACAGAAGTTTAAATGTGCTGATTCTCTAAGTGGGGAGATTCTAAGTAACGTGGCTGGAATGATGAACAGGAGCACCAGGAGAGGATAAATGAGGTGCATTTTAGACACATCTCCCGATCACATGGTGTACAGTCCTCTGGGTTTTCCATGCATGTTTTAGCTGTAGGAAGATTCCTTGAACCTGCAGATTTGGGACCCATTGAATGGGTACCAGGTAGTATTACTTTAAAGGGTGTGCATTTCCTCACCCAACCTCACATTTCTCTTAGCGCGAACAGTTTCCAGCCTTATGTCTCATCCTGCTGTGGGTCTAGATGTGTTCAATCCATGTTGCATCACCGTCCCTGAGGAAAAGTTGTAAGAGGTTTTCTCTGTCTCTCTGTCGTTTATTTTTTTCAATTTATTACTATGTTGTTTACAGCTGATTTTCAAAGCTCTGTTTCTTGCTGCTGTACATCCACTTGATTCACGTACAGAGAGACATCAATAATTTCTTTTTCAGATTCTTACCAGTCATAGATATTCTTTTCCGGTGACTTGAGTGTGCTGAGTGCAGTTCTTTTAGCTACCGTGTAGGCCTTGTTGATTATCAGTTTGGTATTTGGAATGGTATCTTTGCTAATTTCAACCTCCTGGATGATGCCTCACCCCTCCCCACCTTTCCCGTTTAGCAGCCTTACGCGTGTTTTCTACATATTTATGTCACTTAGAATGATCATACGTAACTCCTCCGGAGTTGTTACAACTGGCCATATTTCATTGATTTCCAGGCTGAGTAATATTCCACTCTACATAAGTACCACATCTCTATCCATTTTTTCCCTCCAGAGACATTTAAGTTATATCCTAGTCGAGGATCTTTTAAACAGAGAAGCAGTAAACATTGGGGTGCCTGTGTCCTCTCGATTTTTGTTTTTCCCAAGATATACGCCCATGAGTGCAAGTGCCCTATGCTCTGTAGCTCATTTTTTAGATGCTTTAGTAAACACAATACACTTCTCCAGAATGGCCGTTGGCAATATACATTTCCACTATAAGCCTCACAGGGCTCCCTCTTCTCCTTGCCCTGTCCTGCATTTCTGGCGTTTACACTTTATGAGGATGGCTCTTCTGACTGATGCGAAGTGATATCTTTTGTAGTATTGATTTCCAGTGCCCACCTGTTTGGTTGGCTAAAAAAGTGTATGCCCTTTTCTTGAATATATACAGAAAAAAACGCATACAGCCTTTTTGGCCAACTGCAATGTCGGCAATGTTCAGCCCCTTTTCTTGTGCTTAATGGCGAGTCCTTTCTACCTCCTCAAATCCCTTTCCGGCCATTCTCCCTTGCTTGCCAATCCTCTTCTCTGAGTTTCCTCAAGACATTTTTCAGTGATAGATATTTTCAACTCTGCAGTTTCGTGAATTTTACTGCCCCTGAGTTCCATTGTTCAACTTGTGTTTATGGGAACTGGCCACAAAGCAGTGGGATTTCCTCAAGCCCTATACTGTTTCCATGGGCAACCCTAGCCTTTGGTCAATTCATCTTCCTGATTGGAAATTAGAGTGACATGTGCCTGTCTGAACACCTAGGACTTGTCTCTCATTGTTCCTCATCCTTCCGCTTCATCCTCTGGACAAATTCCAAACTGTACGCAACAGGATGTTGACAGTGTTGACATCTCCAAGTGGGGAGACTGTTAGTAAAGACGCTGGAGGGGTGAACCCGAGCACCAGGAGATGAGGAGATGAGATGCCTTTTCCAAACTCTTCCCGATCAGACGGTATACCATCCTCTGGATGTGACAGACATGTTTTAGCAGTAGAAAGAGTCCCATTCATGTAAGGAGAACACCAGGGCTTTTTCAAAATCAGTGTCTCCCCGAAACCCAAACTGGGGAGTTTTTTAAGCTACGGCTACACATATGTTCATTAAGGGCCTTGGGAAGTAGGCAGAGTCCAAACTTTAGATGACTGAAGTCTTCAGGGTCAGAAGCACTCACCACCGGCTTCCCTTAGGTTACACTTTAACTGTCATTGATAGATGATGTCAATAAAAATATCTATTCTTTTTCCGATTATTTCCCCTTATAGGTTATTGCACAATATTGAGTGTAGTTCCCTGTGCTATACAGTAGTTCCTTGTTGATGATCTATTTTATACATAGCAGTGTGTATGTGTTAATTCCAAACTGTTAATTTATCCCTCCTCCCACCTTTCCCCTTTGGTAATAATAAATTATAAGATTTTATACTTCTCAGAAATGGGGGAGCTGAAAGAGAGGTATCATTTTCAATGGAAAAGCATTTAAAACAAGATTGAAGCTTTAACCAAGATTATTAGATGTACATCCTTGGAAAGAAATCACTTCATTTCTCTAATATTGACCTGACAAATAAGACAAACCTTTTCACTGAACTTGCTTATAATAAAGTGATGGAAATATCAAATGGAAGTGTTAGAAACATCTTATTTTACCCGAGCCTTATAAACTGTTCTATGTTAACTACAGTTTGGCTCACACATCTGTTCACTGAAGTTACAATAGTCTCAATTTCTGTTACTGATCCTCCAGAGTGGACCCCAACAAGGGTCCCCCTGCCCAGTGTCATTGGGGCCAACAGATCGAGACTGAGTTTGGTTCCCAAGCAAAGGAAACTTTATATTTTCATCAGAGAATGGAGAGGTGAGAGCATGCACTACCCCGTGGGCTGTGGGCTGGGCTGCTGTGTAGAGATCCTGTCAGAGTCAGTGGGAGGGAGGGGGCGGAGCTCTCAAGGGCCGGGTTGGCTGCAGCTCAGGCTCTATATCTCGGAGTCTGCACTGGGCCCCAGGAGCTGAGGTGTCGACCCAGCCATTCTGCACCAGGAAATCTGGTCTGAAGTGCCGGGTGTGGAACCTCTGCATGCGGGACCCTAGGAGCACGTGAAATTAGACAAAGCACAAAGGATAAAAAAGGTCAGACTTGACTTTATTGCCCACATTCTATTTTTATCTCCCAGGGATTTTTAATGGGCTTTGCTGGGGACAAACCCCTCCTCTGCCTTTTGTCCCGTTCCTCATTCTTGGAGTGCTGAGGGTGCAGACCCTTCTTCTGTAACTGCTGAGTGCTGAGTTGGGAGCCCTCATACCAGGGGACGAGGGTCAGAACTTCTCCCCAGCAGCCTCCAGGTGACGTTGATTGGCCCCAGGACCCCTGCCTCCCTGCTCGTCCGCCTGAGCACCAGCATTGGAAGTGTTATAGATTCTAATGACCTTTAAGGGTCCAGGAAAGAGATGTGCAGAGATGCTGTGGGGGCCGGTTTCACCCCGCCCCACATTTGTTCGGCCACCTTAGGCTGACCGTTTCTGCCAGCCTAGATGCTCTGACCAGTAGTCTGCTCTTTCTTCAATTAGGCCCCTGAATTAACGTAAAAACAGCACCAGGTGTCAGAGCCCTGCCCGCTCAACTCCCAGACAGTCCAGGGTCAGTGGTGATCAAGGACCATGATGGCCACTGAGTCAACAGCCTTTTGAAGTAAACAGGAGTCCAGCCGGTCTTATTGGTCACCATCATCACGGTGTCTGTAGGCTTTTCTATGGTGACGGTGTGATATACGGTTCCCCCGCCAAGATTATTAGCTCCCCTCCGGGTGCAGGAAGTCCTGCAAGCAGTAGTCTACTCCTTCGGGACACACTATTGTTGTTTTATGAGAGAAACTCCAGGTCAAGTGATGTTCACACGAGTCGTCATGGTGCCCTGTTGCCCCCGGTTATCTCTCTGGATGTTGGAGTTGGAGGGCCTCCTCACTCGAGGTCGGTGTGCCCACGGAGCGAACCCTGCAACTTCAGGGCATGGTTGGTGATTAGGATCACCACGTGGGGTCCTTTTCCCTTAGGAGGGAGGTGGCCTTTTGGGCTGCTGATTTCCAGGTTTTTAGATACCGCCAGTATCTTGGCCAGATGTGGCAGTGGGCCAAGCCCCTTGGTGACTGTAGTTTATCCTACCTGGATGGCATTCTTGCGTTGTTCCATTTCAAGTGGTCCCAGTTTTTGCACTAATTCTCCAATGGCGATTCACCTTTCACCGGGAATGGAAAGGTCAAAGGGTTTAGCTCAATTAGGGAGTTCCAGGGCAAGGGTCTGAATTGACTGCTCTTTCCATTCTTGAAAGGCCACTTCTGGATTCTGTTCAAAAGGATCATCATCTTTTCCTTTCAGTGTTTCATATAGAGGCCCAGCTAGTAGACTGTAGTTAGGGATCCAGAAGCAGCAAACCCTGGCCTCCCCAGGAACCCCTAAGCTGTCTTCTAGTTTTAGAAAGGGGTAAGGCTGCAAATGGTTTCTTCCCTTTCCTGGGATGGGCTTCTCTGACCTTGTGTGAGAATGAAGCCCAGGCAGGTCACTGCAGTCTGTGATATTTGAGCTTTTTCTTGGACAACTTCTATCCTTTATTGGCTTGGTAGTTCAGAGGCCTCCTTAGTAGGGCTGGCGATCAGAATGTCGTCTGCATATTGAAGGAGGGTTTCCTTTTCCAGAGGTAGAACTTTTTGGTCGTTAGCTAAGCTTTCCCCAAAGATGGTGTGGGAATTTTTGAACCCTTGGGGCAAGACGGCCCGGAAGTATTGTTTTAGTTGTATGTTGAGTCCTGCCACTCACAAGCCAAAATTTCTTGTGACTCTGGGACTAATGGAATACAAAAGAAGGCATCATTGAAGACTAATACAGAATACCATGTCCTGGTGGTTGGTAGAATGACCAGCAGGGTGTAGGGATCAGGAGCAACTGGAGGTATATCCTCGGTGGCTTCACTGACTGTCCTGACATCCTTTACCAGGTCCCCAGCAGCCCATGGGGCTCTCGTGGTCAGGCCAATCCCAGGATATGGAGCTCTCCTGGGCAGGTACCCCACCCCCAACCCAGCCCACGGGGCTCTCATGGTCAGGCCCCTCCCAGGATACAGAGCTACCCTTGCAGGTACCGTGGCAGGGCTGGGCACACAGGAACCATGCACATAGCCCTCATTGAAGAGCACCCCCAGCTCACCTGTCGCTCAGAGCTGACACAGAGCACCTCAGAGCAGGACTTGAACTAACAAACAGCAGCTCCGACAGGTCTGTGACCCTGGGCATCACTCTGTGTGGCCTCCCTCCACCTGGTCTTCCAGAGACTTCCACTGCACCCAGGGCACCAGACCTCTGTCTCCAACCACCACCCACCCCTCCTCTCCCTGACTCCTGGGTTCCTCTCATTAGGAGAGGGTTTTCTTGAAGTTGTCTCCCACTCATGGGCCAGATAAAATGATTAGAAAACAAGCCAAAGCTGCAGCCCCTTGTCTATCCTGACTCTCAGGAGCCCACACCTGTTCCTTGGACCTGGCCGGTTCAGCAAGTTCCATTTTCTGCAACTGTGAGCCCCTGAGGGGTGATGATTGGCTGACCTGGGCAGCCTTACCATGCCGGCCAGCCCTCCCCAGGTGTGCCTGGGTTGAGATCAATATAAATACCACTCCAGGCAGCAAAAGCCCCTGCAGCTGTGCCTGACGCCATTTTCTCTGCCCTGTCAGCAGTCTCGGGGCTGGGCTGGTGGGAGGGAGTGAGAGGCCACGGCTTTGTGGGTGGCCCAGTGTGAGTGGGGCTCTGCTGGACTTTCTGCAGCAGTTGCCAGGCTGCCACCTGCTAAAGAAGAGGATGTGTCACCCATACCTGCTGCTGGAATTTCTCCCTGGGCAGAGGTGAGGAAGGAAAAAAGCAGTGGGGGCAGGGACAGGACGGGTATCTCAGGCAGGGAAATGGAAATCTTCCAGAAGAGCACCCAGGGCCAGGACCATCCTGGCTGGCCTGCAGGCACCAAGTCAGCTGGCATGCTGTCACTCGTGTGGCTCCATGGCCCTTCCTCTAGGCTTTCAAGTCCTTGTATATATTCAGGTGTTTTACCTGGGAAGGGCGGGAACAGTTCAGCAGCAACTGGCCTGGGGTTCAGCTCACGTTTACTCACAGATGCCTCGGCACGGTGCCCCAGCTTTGCAATGAGGACGCTTGTTGTGTGGGGGCTGCTGGCTGAATGGGAGACGATTCCCCACCACTGACCAACTTCAGAATTGTTTACAACTGGAGCAAGTGCCCTGATACGGTTTTCCTCTGAGTAACTGGTGGGTTCTGTTTTTTTTTTCTCTTTTTCGTTTTTGGTTCAAGGTAGATTTTATTCCTCTTTTTTGTATTTACAGATATAAGCATGGAAATAATTTATTCATATAAATACATGTATGTGAAGGGAATAATTGTTTTTTCTGTTTTATTTTTTAAATTTTATTTCTTTTTAATTTTGAATTTTATTTTATATTTTTATACAGCAGGTTCTCATTGGTTATCTATTTTATACATATAAATGTTTACATGCCAATCCCAATCTCTCAACTCCTCCCACCACCACCCCTCCAAGAGCTTTCCCCCCTTGTTGTCCATACGATTGTTGTCTACATCTGTTGCTCTATTTATGCCTTGCAAAACGGTTAATCTGTACAGTTTTTCTAGGTTCCACATATATGCATGAATATACAAGATTTGTTTTTCTCTTTCTGACTTACTTCACTCTGTATGACAGTCTCTAGATCCATCGACGTCTCTACAAATGACCCAATTTCATTCCTTTCATGGCTTAGTAATATTCCATTTTATATATGTACCACATCTTTATGCATTCGTCTGTCTGTGGGCATTTAGGTTGCTTCCATTACCTCGATATTGTAAATAGTGATGCAATGAACATTGCGGTGAATGTCTCTTTTTGATTTATGGTTTTGTCTGGGTATATGTCCAGTCCTGGGATTGCTGTATCATATGGTAATTCTATTATTAGTGTCTTAAGAAACTCCATATTGTTCTCCATAGTGACTGTATCAATTTATATTCCCAACAATAGTGGAAGAGGCTTCCTTTTCTCCACACCCTTTCCAGCATTTGTTGTTTGTAGATTTTCAGATGATGCCCATTCTAACAGGTGTGAGGTGATACCTCATTGTTGAGTCCATTTCGTTGAGCAAGGGGTAGGTCTTGTCTATTACGTATTTGGCTTATGGAACGGTATCTGTGCTAATTTCAAACTCTGGTTTTATGCAGCACCCCAACTCACCTTTCCCCTTAAGCAAGCATAAGTTGGTTTTCTAAACTTGAGACCCTGTTCTGTTTTGTAATTCAGTTCATGTGTAGCCAAGTTTACATTCCGTGCATTAGTGATACCTTATGATGTTTCTTTTTCTGTGTGACTTATTTCACTTAGAATCATCATGCCTCAATCCACTCATTATGCTGGTACAGGCCTGGTGACACAGATTTCATTGCTGAGTGGTATTCTGTTGTACATAAGTACCGCAACTTCTTTATCAATTATTTGTTCTCTGGGATATTTAACTTGTACTGTAGAAGAGGCTCCTGTAAACAGAGCCGTTGTAAATTTTGGGGTGGCTGTGTCTTTTTGATTTTAATTTCCCTAAGCTATAGGACCATAAGTGGAAATGCCCTAGACTCTGTTGCTTTGTTTTTCAGATGTATCAGGAAACACCATACACTTCTCCAGAGTGGCTGTTGGCAATGTACATCCCGCCCATCAGCATAACAAGGCTCCTTTTTCCCCATGGCCTGTCTTGCCTTTCTGGATTTTACACTTTTCTCAGATGGCCCTTTAGACCGGGGGGAAGTGACACTTCATAGTAGTTCGGATTTCCATTGCAAGCTTGCTTGGTTTGCCAAAAAGGGCGTATGTGTTTTTTCCTGAATATATTCAGGAACAAACTCATACGCCCTTTGTTGCCAAGTGCATCATTGTCGATGTTCTGCCTCTTTTCCTATGCTTTAAATGCAAATCCAGTCTACCTCCTGAAATCGGTTTCCTGCAATTCTGCCCCGCTTTCAAGTCCTCTTCGCAGCCTTACTTCAATATATTTTTGGACGTTATCTGTCATTTATAACTCTGCAGGTTTGTGAATTACAGGGCCCCTGAGCTCCTTTCTTCAACTCGCTTTCTTGTGAGCTGGCCGCAAACCCGCAAGACTGCTTCAGGCCCTAATCTGCTTCTGGCAGGGCACGCTGAGCCTTTGGTTAATTCCTCTTCCTGGTGGGAAATGAGTGTTAAATATGCCCGTCCAGACACCTACCTCACTCTCAACCCCTTGGTGATGTGGGTCCTCTGGTTTGTGGCCACTTTTGCTGGGTTCCTCACCTTTCGATGATGTGGCCCCACTAGTGTGAGGACACTCCTGCTTGGTTCTCATCCACGTGGTTATGTGGACCCCCTGGTGAGAGTCTGTTCCTGGCTTTGTTCCTCACCCACCTGTGAGGGAGACCCTCTGCTGATAGGTCACTCCTGCATGGCTGGCACACATTGCCTTGGTGAAGTCAGCCGTGTGGTGGCAGTTGGAGCGTGCTGGGAATCTCTTCCCCCCGGTGATGAGGGCCCTCTTGCATCAGGCCCTGACTGCTGGGCTCACCAACTTTTCTTAGTGAGCCCAGTGATGCTTTGGCACTCGTCTTAGGATCCCATTTCCATGGGGATGTGGGCCTTCTGCTCTGAGGTCCCAACGGCTGGGTTGTTCACATTTTCATGATGTGGGCTCTCTGGTGTTAGTTCACAGAAGCCTGGATCCCATAGCCTCTGTGCTCTTGGCCGCCTGCTGGGAGGTTCCAACTGCTGGATTCCTCACTTTTTTAAATTTTTGGGCCCTCTGTTGTGAGGATCCTCCTGCCTGCCTCACTCCCAGCCCCTTCGTGATGTGTGTCGTCTGGTTTGAGGCCACATGTGCTGGGTTCCTCACCTTTCGATGATGTGGGACCAATGGTCTTAGGAGACTCCTGCCTGGTTCACATCCCCTTGGTGATGTGGGCCCTCTGTTGAGAGTCTGATCCTGGCTGGGTTCCTCACCCATCTGTGAGGTGGGCCGTCTGATGTGAGGTCACTCCTGCCTGGCTTGCTCACCTCGCCTTGTGGACATGAGCCCTCTGGTGGCACTTGGAGCCTGCTGGGAGCCTCCTCTCCTCGGTGATGAGGGCCCTCTGGCATCAGGCCCTAACTGCTGGGCTCCCCACATTTTGTGATGTGTGCCCAGTGGTGCGAGGACACTCCAGCCAGGTTCACATCCCCATTGGGGTGTGGGCCTTCTGCTCTGAGGTCTCAAAGCCTGGGTTGCTCACAGTTTCATGATGTGGGCTCTCTGCTGTTAGTTCACTCCTGCCTGCATCCCATAGCTTCTGTGCTCTGGACCGCCTGCTGGGAGGTTCCAACTGCTGGATTCCTCACCTTTCTTATTCTTTGGGCCCTCTGTTTTTAGGCTACTCCTGCCTGCCTCACTCCCATTCCCTTTGTGATATGTGTCCTCTGATTTGAGGCCACATGTGCTGGGTTCCGCACCTTTCGATGATGTGACCCCACTGGAGGGAAGACAGTCCTGACTGGTTCCCATCCCCTTGCTGATGTGGGCCCTCAGGTGAGAGTCTGATCCTGGCTGGGTTCCTCACCCTTCTGTGAGGTGGGCCCTCTGCTGTGAGGTCAATCATGCCTGTCTGGCACACGTCACCTTGGCGACGTGGGCCCTCTGGTGGCAGTTGGAGTGTGCTGGGATCCTCCTCCCCTCGGTGATGAGGGCCCTCTTGCCTTAGGCCATAACTGCTGGGCTCCCCACATTTTCTGATGTGCGCCAAGTGAGTGAGGAGACTCTTGCCAGGTTCCCATCCCCATGGCGATATGGGCCTTCTGCTCTGAGGTCAAAACGGCTGGCTTGCTCACAGTACCATGATGTGGGCCCTCTGCTGTGAGTTCACTCCGGCAAGGATCCCTTATCATCGGTGCTCTGAGCCGCCTGCTGGGAGGTTCCAACTGCTGGATTCCTCAACTTTTTTATTCTATGTGCCCTCTGTTGTGAGGCTCCTCCTGCCTGCCTCACTGCCAGCCCCTTGGTGATGACTGTCCTATGGCTTGAGGCCACATGTGCTGCGTTCCTCACCTTTCGATGATGTGACCCCACTCGTGTGAGGACACTCCTGCCTGGTTCCCATCCCCTTGGTGAGGTGGGCCCTCTGGCGAGAGTCTAATCCTGGCTGGGTTCCTCAACGTTCTGTGAGGTAGGCCCTCTGCTGTGAGGTCACTCCTGCCTGGCTGGCACACGTCACCTTGGAGACGTGAGCCCTCTGGTGGCAGTTGGAGCGTGCAGGGCGCCTCCTCCTCTCGGTGATGACGGCCCTCTGGCGTCAGGCCCTAAATGGTGGGCTCCCCACATTTTCTGATGTGCGCCCAGTGGTGCGAGGACACTCCAGCCAGGTTCCCATTCCCATGGGGATGTGGTCCTTCTGCGCTGAGGTCTCAACTCCTGGGTTGCTCACAGTTTTGTGATGTGGGCCCTCTGCTGTGAGTTCACTGTGGCCTGGATCCCATAGCCTCGGTGTTCTGGGCCGCCTGCTGGAAGGTCTAAATGCTGGAATCCTCACGTTTTTTATATTATGTGCCCTGTGTTGTGAGGCTACTCCTGCCTGCCTCACTCCAAGGCCCTTGGTGATGTGGGTCCTCTGGTTTGAGGACACATGTGCTGGGTTCCTCACCTTAAGACGATGAGGCCCCACTGGTGTGAGGATAATCCTGACTGGGTCCCATCCCCTTTGTGATGTGGGCCCTCTGGTGAGAGTCTGATCCTGGCTGGGTTCCTCACCCATCTGTGAGGTGGGCCCTCTACTATCAGGTAACTCTTGCCTGGGTTGCTCACCTCGCCTTGTTGACATGAGCCCTCTGGTGGCAATTGGACCCTGCTGGGAGCCTCCTCAGCTCTGTGATGAGGGCCCTCTGACGTCAGGCCCTAACTGCTGGGCTCCCCAACTTTTCTTAGTGAGCCCAGTGTTGCTCAAGCACTCCTCTTAGGTTCCCATCCCCATGGGGATGTGGGCCTTCTGCTCTGAGGTTCCAACGGCTGGGTTGATCACAATTTCATGATGTGGGCTCTCTGGTGTTAGTTCACTGTGGCCTGGATCCCATAGCCTCTGTGGTCTTGGCTGCCTGCTGGGAGCTTCCCACTGCTCGATTCCTCAACTTTTGTATTCTATGGGTCCTGTGTTGTGATGCTCCTCCTGCCTGCCTCACTCGCAACCCCTTCGTGATGTGGGTCTTCTGGTTTGAGGCCACATGTGCTGGGTTAGGCAACTTTCAATGATGTGGCCCCACTGGTGTGAGGACACTCCTGCCTGGTTCCCATCCCCTTGGTGATGTGGGCCTTCTGGTGACAGTCTTATCCTGGCTGGGTTCCTCACTCTTCTGTGAGGTAGGCCCTCTGCTGTGAGGTCAATCCTGCCTGACTTGCACACATCACCTTGGCGATGTGGGCCCTCTGTTGGCACATGGAACCTGCTGGGAGCCTCCTGCCCTCGGTGATGACGGCCCTCTAGCATCAGGCTCTAACTGCTGGGCTCCCCACGTTTTCTGATGTGAGCCCAGTGATGCCAGGACACTCCTGTCAGGTTCCCATCCCCATGGGGATGTGGGCTTTCTGCTCTGAAGTCTCAATGCCTGGGTTGCTCACAGTTTCATGATGTGGGCTCTCTGCTGTTACTTCACTCCTGCCTGCATCCCATAGCTTCTGTGCTCTCGGCCGCCTGCTGGGAGGTTCCAAATGCTGGATTCCTCACTTTTTTTATTCTTTGGGCCCTCTGTTTTTAGGCTACTCCTACCTGCCTCACTCCCATCCCCTTTGTGATGTATGTCTTCTGATATGAGGCCACATGTGCTGGGTTCCTCACCTTTCGATGATGTGGCCCCACTGGTGGGAGGACAGTCCTGACTGGTTCCCATCCCCTTGGTGTTGTGGGCCCTCTGGTGAGAGTCTCATCCTGCCTCGGTTCCTCACCCTTCTGTGAGATAGGCCCTCTGCTGTGAGGTCACTACTGCCTGCCTGGCGCATGCCACCTTGTAGACGTGGGCCCTCTGTTGGCAGTTGGAACCTGCTGGGAGTCTCCTCCCCTCAGTTATGAGGGCCCCCTGGCGTCAGGCCCTAACTGCTGGGCTCCTAACATTTTCTGATATGTGCTAAGTGGTGCAAAGCCACTCCTGCCAGGTTCCCATCCCAATGGGGATGTGGGCCTTCTGTTCTGAGGTCCCAACAGCTGGGCTGCTCACAGGTTCATGATGTGGGCCCTCTGCTGTGAGTTCACTGCGGCCTGGATCCCATAGCCTCGGTGCTCTGGGCCACTTGCTGGGAGGTTCCAACTGCTGGATTCCTCAACTTTTATATTCTATGGACCCTGTGTTGTGAGGCCAGTCCTGCCAGCCTCATTCCGAACCCCTTGGTGATGTGGTTCCTCTGGTTTGAGGACACATGTGCTGGGATCCTCACCTTTCGATGATGTTGTCCCACTGGTGTGGGGACACTCCTGCCTGGTTCCCATCCCCTTGGTGATGTGGGCCCTCTGGTGAGAGTCTGATCCTGGCTGTGTTCCTCACCCTTCTGTGAGGTGGGCCCTCTGCTGTGAGGTCACTCCTGCCAGGCTGGCACACATCACCTTGGTGACGTTGGCCCTCTGGTGGCAGCTGGAGCCTGCTGGGAGCCTCCTCCTCTCGGTGATGAGTGCCCTCTAGCGTCAGGCCCTAACTTCTGAGCACCCCACGTTTTCTGATGTGAGCCCAGTGATGCCAGGACACTCCTGTCATGTTCCCATCACCATGGGGATGTGGGCCTTCTGCTCTGAGGTCCCAATGTCTGGGTTGCTCACAGTTTCATGATGTGGGCTGTCTGGTGTTAGTTCACTCTGGCCTGGATCCTCTAGCCTCTGTGCTCTGGGCCGCCTGCTGGGAGGTTCCAACTGCTGGATTCCTCACCTTTCTTATTTTTGGGCCCTCTGTTATGAGGCTCCTCCTGCCTGCCTCACTCCCAGCCCCTTGGTGATGGGTGTCCTATGATTTGAAGCCACATGTTCTGGGTTCCTCACCTTTAGATGATGTGGCCCTACTCATGTGAGGACACTCCTGCCTGGTTCCAATCCATTTGGTGATGTGGGCCCTCTGGTGCGAGTCTGATCCTGACTGGGTTCGTCACACTTCTCTGAGGTGGGCCCTCTGCTGTGAGGTCATTCGTGCCTGGTTGGCACACATCGCCTTGGCGACGTCAGCCCTCTGGTGGCAGTTGGAGCCTGCTGGGAGCCTCCTTCCCTTGGTGATGAGGGTCCTCTGGCGTCAGGCCCTAACTGCTGGTCGCCCAAAATTTTCTGATACGTTCTCAGTGGTGCGAGGACACTCCTACCAGAATTCCATCCCCATGGGGATGTGGGCCTCCTGCTCTGAGGTCCCAATGGCTGGGTTGCTCAGTTTCATGACATGGGCCCTCTTCTGTGAGTTCACTGTGGCCTGGATCCCATGGCCTCGGTGCTCTGGGCCGCCTGCTGGGAGGTTCCAACTGCTGGATTCCTCACTTTTTTATTCTATGGGCTCAGTGTTGTGAGACTACTCCTGCCTGCCTCACTCCGAGGTCCTTGGTGATGTGGGTCCTCTGGTTTGAGGACACATGTGCTGAGTACCTCAGCTTTTGATGATGTGGCCCCACTGATGTGAAGACACTCCTGCCTGGTTCCCATCCCCTTGGTGATGTGGGCCCTCTGGTGAGAGTCTGATGTTGGCTGGGTTTCTCACCCTTCTGTGAGGTGGGACCTCTGCTGTGAGGTAACTCCTGCCTGGCATGCTCACGTTGCCTTGGCAATGTGAGCCCTCAGGTGGCAGTTGGAGCCTGCTGGGAATCTCCTCCCCTCAGGTATGAGAGCTCTGGATAAAACACATATGCCCTTTTTTGCCAAGTGCATTATTTTCCAAGTTCTGTCTCTTTTCCTATGCTTTAAGAGCTACTCCCGTGTACGTTCTGAAATCAGTTTCCAGCAATTCTGCCCCGCATTCAAGTCCTCTTCGCAGCCTTACTTCAGTATAATTTTGGATGATAGCTGTCATTTATAACTCCGCAGGTTTCTGAATTACAGTGCCCCTGAGCTCCTTTCTTCAACTCGCTTTCTTGTGAGCTGGCCGCAACACCGCAGGATCTCCTCAGGCCCTAATCTAGTTCCAGCATGGCACGCGGAGCCTTTGGTTCATTTATCTTCCTGGTGGGAAATGAGAGTTAAATTTGCCCGTCCAGACACCTACAGATAGTCTCCCATTGCTTCTCCTTATTCCTGTTCATCTTCCGAAGAAATTGCAAACTGGGCCAAACAGGAGGTTAAAGGCACTGACTCTCCAAGTGGGGAGAGTGTTAGTAAAGCGTCTGGAATGTTGCACCCGAGTACCAGGGGACGTAAACTGAGACACATTTGAACACGTTTTCCGATCACACGGTGGATCATACTCTGGGTTCCACATGCATGTTTTAGCTGAAGGAAGAATCCCTTAAACATGGAGAGTTGAGACCCATGGAATGGGTACCATGCAATATGACTTCAAAGGGTCTGCATTTGCTCACCGAACCTCACCAATCCTATCACTGCTGCCTTTATGCCACTGTACACACGTTTGATTCTCTTTTGGAGACATATAAATCCATAGTTTATAAGATTCTTACTAGTCAGTTATATTGTTAGGCGTTTAATATGGGGTGTTGAGTCCACTTCGTTGAGCAAGGAGTAGCACTTGTCTATTATATATTTGGCTTATGGAACGGTATCTGTGCTAATTTCAATCTCTTGTTGTATGCAGCACCCCAACTCACCTTTCCCCTTAAGCAAGCATAAATTGGTTTTCTACATTTGACACTCTGTTCTGTTTAGTAATTTAGTTCCTGTGTAACCAAGTTTACATCCGTGTAGTAGTGATATCTTATGATGTTTCTTTTTCTGTGTGACTTATTTTTTATTTTTTTATTTTTTTATTTATTTTTTTTTTGCGGTACGTGGGCCTCTCACTGTTGTGGTCTTTCCCATTGCAGAGCACAGGCTCCGGACGCGCAGGCTCAGCGGCCATGGCTCACAGGCCCAGCCACTCCGCGGCATATGGGATCTTCCCGGATCGGGGCACGAACCCATGTACTCTGCATCGGCAGGCGGACTCTCAACCACTGCGCCACCAGGTAAGCCCTGTGTGACTTATTTCACTTAGAATCATTGTACCTGAATCCACTCATTATGCTGCTACAGGCCTGATGACATAGATTTCATTGCTGAGTGATATTGCATTGTATGTAAGTACCACAACTTCTTTATCCATTTTTCGCTTTCTGTGATATTGAACTTGTACCGTAAAGGAGGTTCTTGTAAACAGAGCCGTCCCAAACTTGGGGTGGCTGTGTCTTTTTGATTTTAATTTCCCTAAGCTATAGGACCATAAGTGGAAGTGCCCTAGGCTCTGTTGCTTTGTTTTTTAGATGTTTCAGGAAACACCATACACTTCTCCAGAGTGGCTGCTGGCAATTTACATGCCGCCCATCAGCATAACAAGGCTCCCAGTTCTCCATGGCCTGTCCTGCCTTTCTGGATTTTACACTTTTTTCAGATGGCCCTTTTGACCGGGGGGCAGTGAGACTTCATTGTAGTGCAGATTTCCTTTGCAAGCTTGCTTGGTTGGCCAAAAAGGGCGTATGCGTTTTTTCCTGAATATATTCAGGAAAAAACGCATACGCCCTTTTTGGCCAAGTGCATCATTGTGGACGTTCTGCCTCTTTTCCTATGCTTTACATGCAATTCCCGTCTACCTCCTGAAATCGGTTTCCTGCAATTCTGCCCCGCTTTCAACTCCTCTTGGCTGCCTTACTTCAATATATTTTTGGAAGATAGCTGTCATTTATAACTCTGCAGGTTTGTGAATTACAGTGCCCCTGATCTTTCTTCAACTCGCTTTCTTGTGAGCTGGCCGCAACACGGCAGGATTGCTTCAGGCCCTAGTTTGTTTCCGGCACGGCATGCTGAGCCTTTGGTTAATTCCTCTTCCTGGTGGGAAATGAGAGTTAAATTTGCCCGTCCAGACACCTCCAGCTAGTCTCTCATTGGTTCTCCCTATTCCTGTACATTTTCCACAGAAATTGCAAACTGGGCCAAATAGGAGGTAAAAGGCACTGACTCTCCAAGTGGGGAGAGTGTTAGTAAAGCATCTGGAATATTGCACCCGAGTTCCACGGGACGAAAACTGAGACACATTTGAACACGTTTCCCGATCACACGGTGGATCATACTCTGGATTCCACATGCATGTTTTAGCTGAAGGAAGAATCCCTTAAACCTGGAGAGTTGAGTCCCATGGAATGGGTACCGTGCAATATGACTTCAATGGGTCTGCATTTGCTCACCGAACTTCACCAATCCTATCACTGCTGCGTTTATGCCGCCGTACACACGCTTGATTCTCTTTCGGAGACATATAAATCGGTAGGTTTTAATATTCTTACTAGTCAGGTATATTCTTAGGCGTTTAATATGGGGTGTTGAGTCCACTTCGTTCAGCAAGGAGTAGCTCTTGTCTATTGCATATTTGGCTTATGGAATGGTATCTGTGCTAATTTCAATCTCTGGTTTCATGCAGCACCCCAACTCACCTTTCCCCTTAAGCAAGCATAAGTTGGTTTTCTACATTTGAGACCCTGTTCTGTTTTGTAATTCAGTTCCTGTGTAGCCAAGTTTACATTCCGTGTATTGCTGATATCTTATGATGTTTCTTTTTCTGTGTGACTTATTTCACTTAGAATCATCGTACCTGAATCCACTCATTATGCTGCTATGGGCCTGATGACATAGATTTCATTGCTGAGTGATATTGCATTGTACGTAAGTACCACAACTTCTTTATCCATTTTTCGCTTTCTGTGATATTGAACTTGTACCATAAACGAGGTTCTTGTAAACAGAGCCGTCCCAAACTTTGGGGTGGCTGTGTCTTTTTGATTTTAATTTCCCTAAGCTATAGGACCATAAGTGGAAGTGCCCTAGGCTCTGTTGCTTTGTTTTTTAGATGTTTCAGGAAACACCATACACTTCTCCAGAGTGGCTGTTGGCAATTTACATCCCGCCCATCAGCATAACAAGGCTCCCAGTTCTCCATGGCCTGTCCTGCCTTTCTGGATTTTACACATTTTTCAGATGTCCCTTTTGACTGGGCTGCAGTGAGACTTCATTGTAGTGTAGATTTCCTTTGCAAGCCTTCTTGGTTGGCCAAAAAGGGCGTATGCGTTTTTTCCTGAATATATTCAGGAAAGAACACATACGCCCTTTTTGGCCAAGTGCATCATTGTGGACGTTCTGCCTCTTTTCCTATGCTTTACATGCAATTCCCGTCTACCTCCTGAAATCGGTTTCCTGCAATTCTGCCCCGCTTTCAAGTCCTCTTGGCAGCCTTACTTCAATATATTTTTGGACGATAGCTGTCATTTATAACTCTGCAGGTTTGTGAATTACAGTGCCCCTGAGCTCCTTTCTTCAACTCGCTTTCTTGTGAGCTGGCCGCAACACCGCAGGATTGCTTCAGGCCCTAGTGTGGTTCCGGCACGGCATGCTGAGCCTTTGGTTAATTCCTCTTTCTGGTCGGAAATGAGAGTTAAATTTGCCCGTCCAGACACCTCCAGCTAGTTTCTCATTGGTTCTCCCTATTCCTGTACATTTTCCGCAGAAATTGCAAACTGGGCCATACAGGAGGTTAAAGGCACTGACTCTCCAAGTGGGGAGAGTGTTAGTAAAGCGTCTGGAGTGTTGCACCCGAGTACCAGGGGACGAAAACTGAGACACATTTGAACACGTTTCCTGATCACACGGTGGATCATACTCTGTGTTCCACATGCATGTTTTAGCTGAAGGAAGAATCCCTTAAACTTGGAGAGTTGAGACCCATGGAATGGGTACCATGCAATATGACTTCAAAGGGTCTGCATTTGCTCACCGAACCTCACCAATCCTATCACTGCTGCGTTTATGCCGCTGTACACACGCTTGATTCACTTTTGGAGACATATAAATCCGTAGGTTTTAAGATTATTTCTAGTCAGGTATATTCTTAGGCGTTTAATATGGGGTGTTGAGTCCACTTCGTTCAGCAAGGAGTAG
Source organism: Leucopleurus acutus (assembly GCF_964270905.1). NCBI lineage: Eukaryota > Metazoa > Chordata > Mammalia > Artiodactyla > Delphinidae > Leucopleurus > Leucopleurus acutus. The sequence goes on along the minus strand of NW_028138885.1, from coordinate 90,420 downwards.
CTCTTGTCTATTGCATATTTGGCTTATGGAACGGTATCTGTGCTAATTTCAATCTGGTTTCATGCAGCACCCCAACTCACCTTTCCCCTTAAGCAAGCATAAGTTGGTTTTCTACATTTGAGACCCTGTTCTGTTTTGTAATTCAGTTCCTGTGTAGCCAAGTTTACATTCCGTGTAGTAGTGATACCTTATGATGTTTCTTTTTCTGTGTGACTTATTTCACTTAGAATCATCGTACCTGCATCCACTCATTATGCTGCTACGGGCCTGATGACATAGATTTCATTGCTGACTGATATTGCATTGTACGTAAGTACCACAACTTCTTTATCCATTTTTCGCTTTCTGTGATATTGAACTTGTACCATAAACGAGGTTCTTGTAAACAGAGCCGTCCCAAACATTGGGGTGGCTGTGTCTTTTTGATTTTAATTTCCCTAATCTATAGGACCATAAGTGGAAGTGCCCTAGGCTCTGTTGCTTTGTTTTTTAGATGTTTCAGGAAACACCATACACTTCTCCAGAGTGGCTGTTGGCAATTTACATCCCTCCCATCAGCATAACAAGGCTCCCAGTTCTCCATGGCCTGTCCTGCCTTTCTGGATTTTACACATTTTTCAGATGGCCCTTTTGACTGGGCTGCAGTGAGACTTCATTGTAGTGTAGATTTCCTTTGCAAGCCTGCTTGGTTGGCCAAAAAGGGCATATGCGTTTTTTCCTGAATATATTCAGGAAAGAACACATACGCCCTTTTTGGCCAAGTGCATCATTGTGGACGTTCTGCCTCTTTTCCTATGCTTTACATGCAATTCCCGTCTACCTCCTGAAATCGGTTTCCTGCAATTCTGCCCCGCTTTCAAGTCCTCTTGGCAGCCTTACTTCAATATATTTTTGGACGATAGCTGTCATTTATAACTCTGCAGGTTTGTGAATTACAGTGCCCCTGAGCTCCTTTCTTCAACTCGCTTTCTTGTGAGCTGGCCGCAACACCGCAGGATTGCTTCAGGCCCTAGTGTGGTTCCGGCACGGCATGCTGAGCCTTTGGTTAATTCCTCTTTCTGGTCGGAAATGAGAGTTAAATTTGCCCGTCCAGACACCTCCAGCTAGTTTCTCATTGGTTCTCCCTATTCCTGTACATTTTCCGCAGAAATTGCAAACTGGGCCATACAGGAGGTTAAAGGCACTGACTCTCCAAGTGGGGAGAGTGTTAGTAAAGCGTCTGGAGTGTTGCACCCGAGTACCAGGGGACGAAAACTGAGACACATTTGAACACGTTTCCTGATCACACGGTGGATCATACTCTGTGTTCCACATGCATGTTTCAGCTGAAGGAAGAATCCCTTAAACCAGGAGAGTTGAGACCCATGGAATGGGTACCATGCAGTATGACTTCAAAGGGTCTGCATTTGCTCACCGAACCTCACCAATCCTATCACTGCTGCGTTTATGCCGCCGTACACACGCTTGATTCTCTTTCGGAGACATATAAATCCATAGGTTTTAAGATTATTTCTAGTCAGGTATATTCTTAGGCGTTTAATATGGGGTGTTGGGTCCACTGTGTTGAGCAAGGAGTAACTCTTGTCTACTACATATTTGGCTTATGGAACGGTATCTGTGCTAATTTCAATCTCTGGTTTTATGCAGCAACCCAACTCACCTTTCCCCTTAAGCAAGCATAAGTTGGTTTTCTACATTTGAGACCCTGTTCTGTTTTGTAATTCAGTTCCTGTGTAGCCAAGTTTACATTCCGTGTAGTAGTGATACCTTATGATGTTTCTTTTTCTGTGTGACTTATTTCACTTAGAATCATCGTACCTGCATCCACTCATTATGCTGCTACGGGCCTGATGACATAGATTTCATTGCTGAGTGATATTGCATTGTACGTAAGTACCACAACTTCTTTATCCATTTTTCGCTTTCTGTGATATTGAACTTGTACCGTAAACGAGGTTCTTGTAAACAGAGCCGGCCCAAACTTTGGGGTGGCTGTGTCTTTTTGATTTTAATTTCCCTAAGCTATAGGACCATAAGTGGAAGTGCCCTAGGCTCTGTTGCTTTGTTTTTTAGATGTTTCAGGAAACACCATACACTTCTGCAGAGTGGCTGTTGGTAATTTACATCCCGCCCACCAGCATAACAAGGCTCCCAGTTCTCCATGGCCTGTCCTGCCTTTCTGGATTTTACACTTTTTTCAGATGACCCTTTTGACCGGGGGGCAGTGAGACTTCATTGTAGTGCAGATTTCCTTTGCGAGCTTGCTTGGTTGGCCAGAAAGTGCGTATGCGTTTCTTCCTGAATATATTCTGGAAAGAACGCATACGCCCTTTTTGGCCAAGTGCATCATTGTCGACGTTCTGAGTCTTTTCATATGTTTTCAGTGCAATTCCAGTCTACCTCCTGAAATAGGTTTCCTGCAGTTCTGCCTTGCTCTCAGTGCCTCTTCATAGCCTTACTTCAATATACTTTTGGAAAATAGTTGGCCTTTATAACTCTGCAGGTTTTTGAATTGCAGTGGCCCTTAGCTCCATTTTTTAGCTCTTATTTTTGTGATTTTGCCTCATATCCACAGGATTTCTTCAGGCCCTATTCTTCTTCTGGGGCGCCTTGCTCTGCCTTTGGTTAATTCTTCTTCCTGAATTGAAATTAGAGTGACATGTGCCCATTGAAACCGCTACAGCTATTTTCTCACTGGTTCCCCCTATTCCCATTCATCCTCCGCACTAACTGCAGACTGTGCGATACCGGAACTTAAAGGCATTGACTCTCCATGTGGAGATGTTGTTAGTAAAGTGGCTGGAATGTTGATCCGGAGCCTCAGGAGAGGAAAATGAGGTGCATTTTAGAAACCTTTCCCGATCATATGGTATACCATCTGCTGGATTTCCCATGCATGGTTTAGCTGTAGGAAGATTCCCTTCAACTTGGAGTGTTGGGACCCTTGGAATAAGTAGCATGAAGTATTGCATTAAACTTTCGGCAGTTGCTCACCAAAGCTCTCCAATCCTTTCAGCCCCAAGTGTCCAGCCTTATGTCTTATCCAGCTGTGGGTTTATATGTGGTCATTCCAGGTTGCATCACAGCCCCTGAGCGAATTTTGTAAGAATTTTTCTCTCTTTCATTGTTTCTGCGTTTTGGTTTTAAAATTTATTTCTATAATGGGGTTTAGCTCATTTTCACTGCTGTGTTTGTGCCGCTCTGCTCACACTTGATTCCCTTATGGAGATATATCAATACATGGGTTTTAAGATTCTTATTACTCAGATATATTTCTCTGCGGTTTATAGGGTGTGTTGAGGCCAGTTCATTGAGCAAGGTGTAGATCTTGTCTGATACCTATTTGGTTTATTGAACGGTATCTGTGCTAATTTCAAACTCTGGTTTTATGCATCACCCCACCTCTCCTTTCCCCTTAAGCTGACATAAGTGTGTTTTCTAAATGTGAGACACTGTTCTGTTTTGTAATTCATTTTTTGTGCAGCCATATTTATCCTCCCTCTATAAGTGATATCTTATGATATGTTTCTTTTTCTGTTTGACTTATTTCAAGTAGTATTATCGGACCTCAATCCACTCTTTATCCTTCTACTAGCCTTATTACATTGATTTCATGGTGAAGAGATATTCCATTGTACATAAGTACCACATTTTCTTTATCCATTGTTCTCTTTCCTGGGATATTTAAGGTGTACTGAAGTTGAGGTTCTTGTAAACAGAGTAGCCCTAAACTGTGGTGTGCTTGTGTCTTGTTGATTTTTAGACTTCCCTAGATATACTCCCGTGATTGGAAGTGCCCTATGCTCTGTCGCTCTGTTTTTTAGATGATTTAGGAACCACCATACACTTCTCCAGAGTGGCTCTCGGCAGTTCACACACTGTCCATCAGCGTATAAAGGCTCCCTGTTCTCCATGGCCTGTCCTGCATTTCTGGTTTTTACAATTTTTTCGGATGGCCCTTTTGACCGGTGGGAAATGAGACTTCTTTGTTGTGCACATTTGCATTGCTTGCTTGCTTGGTTGCCCATAAAGTGCGTATGCGTTTTTTCCTGGATATATTCAGGAAAAAACGCATACTCCCTTTTGGGCCAACTGCATCATTGTCGAAATTCTGCCGCTTTTCATGTGCTTTAAAGGCGAGTCCAATCTATCTCTTGAAATCTGTTTCTTGCAATTCTGTCTTGCATTCAGATCCTCTTCTTTGCCTTACCTCAACATATTTTTGGACGTTAGTTTTCATTTATAACTCTGCAGGTTTGTGAATTGCAGTGACCCTGAGCTCCATTTTTTAAGTTGCTCTTTTGTGAGCTGGCCTCAAAACCGCAGGATTGCTTCAGGCCCTATTTTGGCTCCGGCGAGGCGGGCTGAGCCTTTTTTTAATTCTTATTCTTAATGGGAAATTAGAGTGACATGTGCCCGTCCAAACCCCTACAACTATTCTCTCATTGGTTCCCCCTGTTCCCGTTCATCCTCCTCACAATTTGCAAAATGTGTGAAACAGAAGTTTAAATGTGCTGATTCTCTAAGTGGGGAGATTCTAAGTAACGTGGATGGAATGATGAACAGGAGCACCAGGAGAGGATAAATGAGGTGCATTTTAGACACATCTCCCGATCACATGGTGTACAGTCCTCTGGGTTTTCCATGCATGTTTTAGCTGTAGGAAGATTCCTTGAACCTGCAGATTTGGGACCCATTGAATGGGTACCAGGTAGTATTACTTTAAAGGGTGTGCATTTCCTCACCCAACCTCACATTTCTCTTAGCGCGAACAGTTTCCAGCCTTATGTCTCATCCTGCTGTGGGTCTAGATGTGTTCAATCCATGTTGCATCACCGTCCCTGAGGAAAAGTTGTAAGAGGTTTTCTCTGTCTCTCTGTCGTTTATTTTTTTCAATTTATTACTATGTTGTTTACAGCTGATTTTCAAAGCTCTGTTTCTTGCTGCTGTACATCCACTTGATTCACGTACAGAGAGACATCAATAATTTCTTTTTCAGATTCTTACCAGTCATAGATATTCTTTTCCGGTGACTTGAGTGTGCTGAGTGCAGTTCTTTTAGCTACCGTGTAGGCCTTGTTGATTATCAGTTTGGTATTTGGAATGGTATCTTTGCTAATTTCAACCTCCTGGATGATGCCTCACCCCTCCCCACCTTTCCCGTTTGGCAGCCTTACGCGTGTTTTCTACATATTTATGTCACTTAGAATGATCATACGTAACTCCTCCGGAGTTGTTACAACTGGCCATATTTCATTGATTTCCAGGCTGAGTAATATTCCACTCTACATAAGTACCACATCTCTATCCATTTTTTCCCTCCAGAGACATTTAAGTTATATCCTAGTCGAGGATCTTTTAAACAGAGAGGCAGTAAACATTGGGGTGCCTGTGTCCTCTCGATTTTTGTTTTTCCCAAGATATACGCCCATGAGTGCAAGTGCCCTATGCTCTGTAGCTCATTTTTTAGATGCTTTAGTAAACACAATACACTTCTCCAGAATGGCCGTTGGCAATATACATTTCCACTATAAGCCTCACAGGGCTCCCTCTTCTCCTTGCCCTGTCCTGCATTTCTGGCGTTTACACTTTATGAGGATGGCTCTTCTGACTGATGCGAAGTGATATCTTTTGTAGTATTGATTTCCAGTGCCCACCTGTTTGGTTGGCTAAAAAAGTGTATGCCCTTTTCTTGAATATATACAGAAAAAAACACATACAGCCTTTTTGGCCAACTGCAATGTCGGCAATGTTCAGCCCCTTTTCTTGTGCTTAATGGCGAGTCCTTTCTACCTCCTCAAATCCCTTTCCTGCCATTCTCCCTTGCTTGCCAATCCTTTTCTCTGACTTTCCTCAAGACATTTTTCAGTGATAGATATTTTCAACTCTGCAGTTTCGTGAATTTTACTGCCCCTGAGTTCCATTGTTCAACTTGTGTTTATGGGAACTGGCCACAAAGCAGTGGGATTTCCTCAAGCCCTATACTGTTTCCATGGGCAACCCTAGCCTTTGGTCAATTCATCTTCCTGATTGGAAATTAGAGTGACATGTGCCTGTCTGAACACCTAGGACTTGTCTCTCATTGTTCCTCATCCTTCCGCTTCATCCTCTGGACAAATTCCAAACTGTACGCAACAGGATGTTGACAGTGTTGACATCTCCAAGTGGGGAGACTGTTAGTAAAGACGCTGGAGGGGTGAACCCGAGCACCAGGAGATGAGGAGATGAGATGCCTTTTCCAAACTCTTCCCGATCAGACGGTATACCATCCTCTGGATGTGACAGACATGTTTTAGCAGTAGGAAGAGTCCCATTCATGTAAGGAGAACACCAGGGCTTTTTCAAAATCAGTGTCTCCCCGAAACCCAAACTGGGGAGTTTTTTAAGCTACGGCTACACATATGTTCATTAAGGGCCTTGGGAAGTAGGCAGAGTCCAAACTTTAGATGACTGAAGTCTTCAGGGTCAGAAGCACTCACCACCGGCTTCCCTTAGGTTACACTTTAACTGTCATTGATAGATGATGTCAATAAAAATATCTATTCTTTTTCCGATTATTTCCCCTTATAGGTTATTGCACAATATTGAGTGTAGTTCCCTGTGCTATACAGTAGTTCCTTGTTGATGATCTATTTTATACATAGCAGTGTGTATGTGTTAATTCCAAACTGTTAATTTATCCCTCCTCCCACCTTTCCCCTTTGGTAATAATAAATTATAAGATTTTATACTTCTCAGAAATGGGGGAGCTGAAAGAGAGGTATCATTTTCAATGGAAAAGCATTTAAAACAAGATTGAAGCTTTAACCAAGATTATTAGATGTACATCCTTGGAAAGAAATCACTTCATTTCTCTAATATTGACCTGACAAATAAGACAAACCTTTTCACTGAACTTGCTTATAATAAAGTGATGGAAATATCAAATGGAAGTGTTAGAAACATCTTATTTTACCCGAGCCTTATAAACTGTTCTATGTTAACTACAGTTTGGCTCACACATCTGTTCACTGAAGTTACAATAGTCTCAATTTCTGTTACTGATCCTCCAGAGTGGACCCCAACAAGGGTCCCCCTGCCCAGTGTCATTGGGGCCAACAGATCGAGACTGAGTTTGGTTCCCAAGCAAAGGAAACTTTATATTTTCATCAGAGAATGGAGAGGTGAGAGCATGCACTACCCCGTGGGCTGTGGGCTGGGCTGCTGTGTAGAGATCCTGTCAGAGTCAGTGGGAGGGAGGGGGCGGAGCTCTCAAGGGCCGGGTTGGCTGCAGCTCAGGCTCTATATCTCGGAGTCTGCACTGGGCCCCAGGAGCTGAGGTGTCGACCCAGCCATTCTGCACCAGGAAATCTGGTCTGAAGTGCCGGGTGTGGAACCTCTGCATGCGGGACCCTAGGAGCACGTGAAATTAGACAAAGCACAAAGGATAAAAAAGGTCAGACTTGACTTTATTGCCCACATTCTATTTTTATCTCCCAGGGATTTTTAATGGGCTTTGCTGGGGACAAACCCCTCCTCTGCCTTTTGTCCCGTTCCTCATTCTTGGAGTGCTGAGGGTGCAGACCCTTCTTCTGTAACTGCTGAGTGCTGAGTTGGGAGCCCTCATACCAGGGGACGAGGGTCAGAACTTCTCCCCAGCAGCCTCCAGGTGACGTTGATTGGCCCCAGGACCCCTGCCTCCCTGCTCGTCCGCCTGAGCACCAGCATTGGAAGTGTTATAGATTCTAATGACCTTTAAGGGTCCAGGAAAGAGATGTGCAGAGACGCTGTGGGGGCCGGTTTCACCCCGCCCCACATTTGTTCGGCCACCTTAGGCTGACCGTTTCTGCCAGCCTAGATGCTCTGACCAGTAGTCTGCTCTTTCTTCAATTAGGCCCCTGAATTAACGTAAAAACAGCACCAGGTGTCAGAGCCCTGCCCGCTCAACTCCCAGACAGTCCAGGGTCAGTGGTGATCAAGGACCATGATGGCCACTGAGTCAACAGCCTTTTGAAGTAAACAGGAGTCCAGCCGGTCTTATTGGCCACCATCATCACGGTGTCTGTAGGCTTTTCTATGGTGACGGTGTGATATACGGTTCCCCCGCCAAGATTATTAGCTCCCCTCCGGGTGCAGGAAGTCCTGCAAGCAGTAGTCTACTCCTTCGGGACACACTATTGTTGTTTTATGAGAGAAACTCCAGGTCAAGTGATGTTCACACGAGTCGTCATGGTGCCCTGTTGCCCCCGGTTATCTCTCTGGATGTTGGAGTTGGAGGGCCTCCTCACTCGAGGTCGGTGTGCCCACGGAGCGAACCCTGCAACTTCAGGGCATGGTTGGTGATTAGGATCACCACGTGGGGTCCTTTTCCCTTAGGAGGGAGGTGGCCTTTTGGGCTGCTGATTTCCAGGTTTTTAGATACCGCCAGTATCTTGGCCAGATGTGGCAGTGGGCCAAGCCCCTTGGTGACTGTAGTTTATCCTACCTGGATGGCATTCTTGCGTTGTTCCATTTCAAGTGGTCCCAGTTTTTGCACTAATTCTCCAATGGCGATTCACCTTTCACCGGGAATGGAAAGGTCAAAGGGTTTAGCTCAATTAGGGAGTTCCAGGGCAAGGGTCTGAATTGACTGCTCTTTCCATTCTTGAAAGGCCACTTCTGGATTCTGTTCAAAAGGATCATCATCTTTTCCTTTCAGTGTTTCATATAGAGGCCCAGCTAGTAGACTGTAGTTAGGGATCCAGAAGCAGCAAACCCTGGCCTCCCCAGGAACCCCTAAGCTGTCTTCTAGTTTTAGAAAGGGGTAAGGCTGCAAATGGTTTCTTCCCTTTCCTGGGATGGGCTTCTCTGACCTTGTGTGAGAATGAAGCCCAGGCAGGTCACTGCAGTCTGTGATATTTGAGCTTTTTCTTGGACAACTTCTATCCTTTATTGGCTTGGTAGTTCAGAGGCCTCCTTAGTAGGGCTGGCGATCAGAATGTCATCTGCATATTGAAGGAGGGTTTCCTTTTCCAGAGGTAGAACTTTTCGGTCGTTAGCTAAGCTTTCCCCAAAGATGGTGTGGGAATTTTTGAACCCTTGGGGCAAGACGGCCCGGAAGTATTGTTTTAGTTGTATGTTGAGTCCTGCCACTCACAAACCAAAATTTCTTGTGACTCTGGGACTAATGGAATACAAAAGAAGGCATCATTGAAGACTAATACAGAATACCATGTCCTGGTGGTTGGTAGAATGACCAGCAGGGTGTAGGGATCAGGAGCAACTGGAGGTATATCCTCGGTGGCTTCACTGACTGTCCTGACATCCTTTACCAGGTCCCCAGCAGCCCATGGGGCTCTCGTGGTCAGGCCAATCCCAGGATATGGAGCTCTCCTGGGCAGGTACCCCACCCCCAACCCAGCCCACGGGGCTCTCATGGTCAGGCCCCTCCCAGGATACAGAGCTACCCTTGCAGGTACCGTGGCAGGGCTGGGCACACAGGAACCGTGCACATAGCCCTCATTGAAGAGCACCCCCAGCTCACCTGTCGCTCAGAGCTGACACAGAGCACCTCAGAGCAGGACTTGAACTAACAAACAGCAGCTCCGACAGGTCTGTGACCCTGGGCATCACTCTGTGTGGCCTCCCTCCACCTGGTCTTCCAGAGACTTCCACTGCACCCAGGGCACCAGACCTCTGTCTCCAACCACCACCCACCCCTCCTCTCCCTGACTCCTGGGTTCCTCTCATTAGGAGAGGGTTTTCTTGAAGTTGTCTCCCACTCATGGGCCAGATAAAATGATTAGAAAACAAGCCAAAGCTGCAGCCCCTTGTCTATCCTGACTCTCAGGAGCCCACACCTGTTCCTTGGACCTGGCCGGTTCAGCAAGTTCCATTTTCTGCAACTGTGAGCCCCTGAGGGGTGATGATTGGCTGACCTGGGCAGCCTTACCATGCCGGCCAGCCCTCCCCAGGTGTGCCTGGGTTGAGATCAATATAAATACCACTCCAGGCAGCAAAAGCCCCTGCAGCTGTGCCTGACGCCATTTTCTCTGCCCTGTCAGCAGTCTCGGGGCTGGGCTGGTGGGAGGGAGTGAGAGGCCACGGCTTTGTGGGTGGCCCAGTGTGAGTGGGGCTCTGCTGGACTTTCTGCAGCAGTTGCCAGGCTGCCACCTGCTAAAGAAGAGGATGTGTCACCCATACCTGCTGCTGGAATTTCTCCCTGGGCAGAGGTGAGGAAGGAAAAAAGCAGTGGGGGCAGGGACAGGACGGGTATCTCAGGCAGGGAAATGGAAATCTTCCAGAAGAGCACCCAGGGCCAGGACCATCCTGGCTGGCCTGCAGGCACCAAGTCAGCTGGCATGCTGTCACTCGTGTGGCTCCATGGCCCTTCCTCTAGGCTTTCAAGTCCTTGTATATATTCAGGTGTTTTACCTGGGAAGGGCGGGAACAGTTCAGCAGCAACTGGCCTGGGGTTCAGCTCACGTTTACTCACAGATGCCTCGGCACGGTGCCCCAGCTTTGCAATGAGGACGCTTGTTGTGTGGGGGCTGCTGGCTGAATGGGAGACGATTCCCCACCACTGACCAACTTCAGAATTGTTTACAACTGGAGCAAGTGCCCTGATACGGTTTTCCTCTGAGTAACTGGTGGGTTCTGTTTTTTTGTTTCTCTTTTTCGTTTTTGGTTCAAGGTAGATTTTATTCCTCTTTTTTGTATTTACAGATATAAGCATGGAAATAATTTATTCATATAAATACATGTATGTGAAGGGAATAATTGTTTTTTCTGTTTTATTTTTTAAATTTTATTTCTTTTTAATTTTGAATTTTATTTTATATTTTTATACAGCAGGTTCTCATTGGTTATCTATTTTATACATATAAATGTTTACATGCCAATCCCAATCTCTCAACTCCTCCCACCACCACCCCTCCAAGAGCTTTCCCCCCTTGTTGTCCATACGATTGTTGTCTACATCTGTTGCTCTATTTATGCCTTGCAAAACGGTTAATCTGTACAGTTTTTCTAGGTTCCACATATATGCATGAATATACAAGATTTGTTTTTCTCTTTCTGACTTACTTCACTCTGTATGACAGTCTCTAGATCCATCGACGTCTCTACAAATGACCCAATTTCATTCCTTTCATGGCTTAGTAATATTCCATTTTATATATGTACCACATCTTTATGCATTCGTCTGTCTGTGGGCATTTAGGTTGCTTCCATTACCTCGATATTGTAAATAGTGATGCAATGAACATTGCGGTGAATGTCTCTTTTTGATTTATGGTTTTGTCTGGGTATATGTCCAGTCCTGGGATTGCTGTATCATATGGTAATTCTATTATTAGTTTCTTAAGAAACTCCATATTGTTCTCCATAGTGACTGTATCAATTTATATTCCCAACAATAGTGGAAGAGGCTTCCTTTTCTCCACACCCTTTCCAGCATTTGTTGTTTGTAGATTTTCAGATGATGCCCATTCTAACAGGTGTGAGGTGATACCTCATTGTTGAGTCCATTTCGTTGAGCAAGGGGTAGGTCTTGTCTATTACGTATTTGGCTTATGGAACGGTATCTGTGCTAATTTCAAACTCTGGTTTTATGCAGCACCCCAACTCACCTTTCCCCTTAAGCAAGCATAAGTTGGTTTTCTAAACTTGAGACCCTGTTCTGTTTTGTAATTCAGTTCATGTGTAGCCAAGTTTACATTCCGTGCATTAGTGATACCTTATGATGTTTCTTTTTCTGTGTGACTTATTTCACTTAGAATCATCATGCCTCAATCCACTCATTATGCTGGTACAGGCCTGGTGACACAGATTTCATTGCTGAGTGGTATTCTGTTGTACATAAGTACCGCAACTTCTTTATCAATTATTTGTTCTCTGGGATATTTAACTTGTACTGTAGAAGAGGCTCCTGTAAACAGAGCCGTTGTAAATTTTGGGGTGGCTGTGTCTTTTTGATTTTAATTTCCCTAAGCTATAGGACCATAAGTGGAAATGCCCTAGACTCTGTTGCTTTGTTTTTCAGATGTATCAGGAAACACCATACACTTCTCCAGAGTGGCTGTTGGCAATGTACATCCCGCCCATCAGCATAACAAGGCTCCTTTTTCCCCATGGCCTGTCTTGCCTTTCTGGATTTTACACTTTTCTCAGATGGCCCTTTAGACCGGGGGGAAGTGACACTTCATAGTAGTTCGGATTTCCATTGCAAGCTTGCTTGGTTTGCCAAAAAGGGCGTATGTGTTTTTTCCTGAATATATTCAGGAACAAACTCATACGCCCTTTGTTGCCAAGTGCATCATTGTCGATGTTCTGCCTCTTTTCCTATGCTTTAAATGCAAATCCAGTCTACCTCCTGAAATCGGTTTCCTGCAATTCTGCCCCGCTTTCAAGTCCTCTTCGCAGCCTTACTTCAATATATTTTTGGACGTTATCTGTCATTTATAACTCTGCAGGTTTGTGAATTACAGGGCCCCTGAGCTCCTTTCTTCAACTCGCTTTCTTGTGAGCTGGCCGCAAACCCGCAAGACTGCTTCAGGCCCTAATCTGCTTCTGGCAGGGCACGCTGAGCCTTTGGTTAATTCCTCTTCCTGGTGGGAAATGAGTGTTAAATATGCCCGTCCAGACACCTACCTCACTCTCAACCCCTTGGTGATGTGGGTCCTCTGGTTTGTGGCCACTTTTGCTGGGTTCCTCACCTTTCGATGATGTGGCCCCACTAGTGTGAGGACACTCCTGCTTGGTTCTCATCCACGTGGTTATGTGGACCCCCTGGTGAGAGTCTGTTCCTGGCTTTGTTCCTCACCCACCTGTGAGGGAGACCCTCTGCTGATAGGTCACTCTTGCATGGCTGGCACACATTGCCTTGGTGAAGTCAGCCGTGTGGTGGCAGTTGGAGCGTGCTGGGAATCTCTTCCCCCCGGTGATGAGGGCCCTCTTACATCAGGCCCTGACTGCTGGGCTCACCAACTTTTCTTAGTGAGCCCAGTGATGCTTTGGCACTCCTCTTAGGATCCCATCTCCATGGGGATGTGGGCCTTCTGCTCTGAGGTCCCAACGGCTGGGTTGTTCACATTTTCATGATGTGGGCTCTCTGGTGTTAGTTCACAGAAGCCTGGATCCCATAGCCTCTGTGCTCTTGGCCGCCTGCTGGGAGGTTCCAACTGCTGGATTCCTCACTTTTTTAAATTTTTGGGCCCTCTGTTGTGAGGATCCTCCTGCCTGCCTCACTCCCAGCCCCTTCGTGATGTGTGTCGTCTGGTTTGAGGCCACATGTGCTGGGTTCCTCACCTTTCGATGATGTGGGACCAATGGTCTTAGGAGACTCCTGCCTGGTTCACATCCCCTTGGTGATGTGGGCCCTCTGTTGAGAGTCTGATCCTGGCTGGGTTCCTCACCCATCTGTGAGGTAGGCCGTCTGATGTGAGGTCACTCCTGCCTGGCTTGCTCACCTCGCCTTGTGGACATGAGCCCTCTGGTGGCACTTGGAGCCTGCTGGGAGCCTCCTCTCCTCGGTGATGAGGGCCCTCTGGCATCAGGCCCTAACTGCTGGGCTCCCCACATTTTGTGATGTGTGCCCAGTGGTGCGAGGACACTCCAGCCAGGTTCACATCCCCATTGGGGTGTGGGCCTTCTGCTCTGAGGTCCCAAAGCCTGGGTTGCTCACAGTTTCATGATGTGGGCTCTCTGCTGTTAGTTCACTCCTGCCTGCATCCCATAGCTTCTGTGCTCTGGACCGCCTGCTGGGAGGTTCCAACTGCTGGATTCCTCACCTTTCTTATTCTTTGGGACCTCTGTTTTTAGGCTACTCCTGCCTGCCTCACTCCCATTCCCTTTGTGATATGTGTCCTCTGATTTGAGGCCACATGTGCTGGGTTCCGCACCTTTCGATGATGTGACCCCACTGGAGGGAAGACAGTCCTGACTGGTTCCCATCCCCTTGCTGATGTGGGCCCTCAGGTGAGTGTCTGATCCTGGCTGGGTTCCTCACCCTTCTGTGAGGTGGGCCCTCTGCTGTGAGGTCACTCCTGCCTGGCTGGCACACGTCACCTTGGAGACGTGAGCCCTCTGGTGGCAGTTGGAACGTGCAGGGCGCCTCCTCCTCTCGGTGATGACGGCCCTCTGGCGTCAGGCCCTAAATGGTGGGCTCCCCACATTTTCTGATGTGCGCCAAGTGAGTGAGGAGACTCTTGCCAGGTTCCCATCCCCATGGCGATATGGGCCTTCTGCTCTGAGGTCAAAACGGCTGGCTTGCTCACAGTACCATGATGTGGGCCCTCTGCTGTGAGTTCACTCCGGCAAGGATCCCTTATCATCGGTGCTCTGAGCCGCCTGCTGGGAGGTTCCAACTGCTGGATTCCTCAACTTTTTTATTCTATGTGCCCTCTGTTGTGAGGCTCCTCCTGCCTGCCTCACTGCCAGCCCCTTGGTGATGACTGTCCTATGGCTTGAGGCCACATGTGCTGCGTTCCTCACCTTTCGATGATGTGACCCCACTCGTGTGAGGACACTCCTGCCTGGTTCCCATCCCCTTGGTGAGGTGGGCCCTCTGGCGAGAGTCTAATCCTGGCTGGGTTCCTCAACGTTCTGTGAGGTAGGCCCTCTGCTGTGAGGTCACTCCTGCCTGGCTGGCACACGTCACCTTGGAGACGTGAGCCCTCTGGTGGCAGTTGGAGCGTGCAGGGCGCCTCCTCCTCTCGGTGATGACGGCCCTCTGGCGTCAGGCCCTAAATGGTGGGCTCCCCACATTTTCTGATGTGCGCCCAGTGGTGCGAGGACACTCCAGCCAGGTTCCCATTCCCATGGGGATGTGGTCCTTCTGCGCTGAGGTCTCAACTCCTGGGTTGCTCACAGTTTTGTGATGTGGGCCCTCTGCTGTGAGTTCACTGTGGCCTGGATCCCATAGCCTCGGTGTTCTGGGCCGCCTGCTGGAAGGTCTAAATGCTGGAATCCTCACGTTTTTTATATTATGTGCCCTGTGTTGTGAGGCTACTCCTGCCTGCCTCACTCCAAGGCCCTTGGTGATGTGGGTCCTCTGGTTTGAGGACACATGTGCTGGGTTCCTCACCTTAAGATGATGAGGCCCCACTGGTGTGAGGATAATCCTGACTGGGTCCCATCCCCTTTGTGATGTGGGCCCTCTGGTGAGAGTCTGATCCTGGCTGGGTTCCTCACCCATCTGTGAGGTGGGCCCTCTACTATCAGGTAACTCTTGCCTGGGTTGCTCACCTCGCCTTGTTGACATGAGCCCTCTGGTGGCAATTGGACCCTGCTGGGAGCCTCCTCAGCTCTGTGATGAGGGCCCTCTGACGTCAGGCCCTAACTGCTGGGCTCCCCAACTTTTCTTAGTGAGCCCAGTGTTGCTCAAGCACTCCTCTTAGGTTCCCATCCCCATGGGGATGTGGGCCTTCTGCTCTGAGGTTCCAACGGCTGGGTTGATCACAATTTCATGATGTGGGCTCTCTGGTGTTAGTTCACTGTGGCCTGGATCCCATAGCCTCTGTGGTCTTGGCTGCCTGCTGGGAGCTTCCCACTGCTCGATTCCTCAACTTTTGTATTCTATGGGTCCTGTGTTGTGATGCTCCTCCTGCCTGCCTCACTCGCAACCCCTTCGTGATGTGGGTCTTCTGGTTTGAGGCCACATGTGCTGGGTTAGGCAACTTTCAATGATGTGGCCCCACTGGTGTGAGGACACTCCTGCCTGGTTCCCATCCCCTTGGTGATGTGGGCCTTCTGGTGACAGTCTTATCCTGGCTGGGTTCCTCACTCTTCTGTGAGGTAGGCCCTCTGCTGTGAGGTCAATCCTGCCTGACTTGCACACATCACCTTGGCGATGTGGGCCCTCTGTTGGCACATGGAACCTGCTGGGAGCCTCCTGCCCTCGGTGATGACGGCCCTCTAGCATCAGGCTCTAACTGCTGGGCTCCCCACGTTTTCTGATGTGAGCCCAGTGATGCCAGGACACTCCTGTCAGGTTCCCATCCCCATGGGGATGTGGGCTTTCTGCTCTGAGGTCCCAATGCCTGGGTTGCTCACAGTTTCATGATGTGGGCTCTCTGCTCTTAGTTCACTCCTGCCTGCATCCCATAGCTTCTGTGCTCTCGGCCGCCTGCTGGGAGGTTCCAAATGCTGGATTCCTCACTTTTTTTATTCTTTGGGCCCTCTGTTTTTAGGCTACTCCTACCTGCCTCACTCCCATCCCCTTTGTGATGTATGTCCTCTGATATGAGGCCACATGTGCTGGGTTCCTCACCTTCGATGATGTGGCCCCACTGGTGGGAGGACAGTCCTGACTGGTTCCCATCCCCTTGGTGTTGTGGGCCCTCTGGTGAGAGTCTCATCCTGCCTCGGTTCCTCACCCTTCTGTGAGATAGGCCCTCTGCTGTGAGGTCACTACTGCCTGGCTGGCGCATGCCACCTTGTAGACGTGGGCCCTCTGTTGGCAGTTGGAACCTGCTGGGAGTCTCCTCCCCTCAGTTATGAGGGCCCCCTGGCGTCAGGCCCTAACTGCTGGGCTCCTAACATTTTCTGATATGTGCTAAGTGGTGCAAAGCCACTCCTGCCAGGTTCCCATCCCAATGGGGATGTGGGCCTTCTGTTCTGAGGTCCCAACAGCTGGGCTGCTCACAGGTTCATGATGTGGGCCCTCTGCTGTGAGTTCACTGCGGCCTGGATCCCATAGCCTCGGTGCTCTGGGCCACTTGCTGGGAGGTTCCAACTGCTGGATTCCTCAACTTTTATATTCTATGGACCCTGTGTTGTGAGGCCAGTCCTGCCAGCCTCATTCCGAACCCCTTGGTGATGTGGTTCCTCTGGTTTGAGGACACATGTGCTGGGATCCTCACCTTTCGATGATGTTGTCCCACTGGTGTGGGGACACTCCTGCCTGGTTCCCATCCCCTTGGTGATGTGGGCCCTCTGGTGAGAGTCTGATCCTGGCTGTGTTCCTCACCCTTCTGTGAGGTGGGCCCTCTGCTGTGAGGTCACTCCTGCCAGGCTGGCACACATCACCTTGGCGACGTTGGCCCTCTGGTGGCAGCTGGAGCCTGCTGGGAGCCTCCTCCTCTCGGTGATGAGTGCCCTCTAGCGTCAGGCCCTAACTTCTGAGCACCCCACGTTTTCTGATGTGAGCCCAGTGATGCCAGGACACTCCTGTCATGTTCCCATCACCATGGGGATGTGGGCCTTCTGCTCTGAGGTCCCAATGTCTGGGTTGCTCACAGTTTCATGATGTGGGCTGTCTGGTGTTAGTTCACTCTGGCCTGGATCCTCTAGCCTCTGTGCTCTGGGTCGCCTGCTGGGAGGTTCCAACTGCTGGATTCCTCACCTTTCTTATTTTTGGGCCCTCTGTTATGAGGCTCCTCCTGCCTGCCTCACTCCCAGCCCCTTGGTGATGGGTGTCCTATGGTTTGAAGCCACATGTTCTGGGTTCCTCACCTTTAGATGATGTGGCCCTACTCATGTGAGGACACTCCTGCCTGGTTCCAATCCATTTGGTGATGTGGGCCCTCTGGTGCGAGTCTGATCCTGACTGGGTTCGTCACACTTCTCTGAGGTGGGCCCTCTGCTGTGAGGTCATTCGTGCCTGGTTGGCACACATCGCCTTGGCGACGTCAGCCCTCTGGTGGCAGTTGGAGCCTGCTGGGAGCCTCCTTCCCTTGGTGATGAGGGTCCTCTGGCGTCAGGCCCTAACTGCTGGTCGCCCAAAATTTTCTGATACGTTCTCAGTGGTGCGAGGACACTCCTACCAGAATTCCATCCCCATGGGGATGTGGGCCTCCTGCTCTGAGGTCCCAATGGCTGGGTTGCTCAGTTTCATGACATGGGCCCTCTTCTGTGAGTTCACTGTGGCCTGGATCCCATGGCCTCGGTGCTCTGGGCCGCCTGCTGGGAGGTTCCAACTGCTGGATTCCTCACTTTTTTATTCTATGGGCCCAGTGTTGTGAGACTACTCCTGCCTGCCTCACTCCGAGGTCCTTGGTGATGTGGGTCCTCTGGTTTGAGGACACATGTGCTGAGTACCTCAGCTTTTGATGATGTGGCCCCACTGATGTGAAGACACTCCTGCCTGGTTCCCATCCCCTTGGTGATGTGGGCCCTCTGGTGAGAGTCTGATGTTGGCTGGGTTTCTCACCCTTCTGTGAGGTGGGACCTCTGCTGTGAGGTAACTCCTGCCTGGCATGCTCACGTTGCCTTGGCAATGTGAGCCCTCAGGTGGCAGTTGGAGCCTGCTGGGAATCTCCTCCCCTCAGGTATGAGAGCTCTGGATAAAACACATATACCCTTTTTTGCCAAGTGCATTATTTTCCAAGTTCTGTCTCTTTTCCTATGCTTTAAGAGCTACTCCCGTGTACGTTCTGAAATCAGTTTCCAGCAATTCTGCCCCGCATTCAAGTCCTCTTCGCAGCCTTACTTCAGTATAATTTTGGATGATAGCTGTCATTTATAACTCCGCAGGTTTCTGAATTACAGTGCCCCTGAGCTCCTTTCTTCAACTCGCTTTCTTGTGAGCTGGCCGCAACACCGCAGGATCTCCTCAGGCCCTAATCTAGTTCCAGCATGGCACGCGGAGCCTTTGGTTCATTTATCTTCCTGGTGGGAAATGAGAGTTAAATTTGCCCGTCCAGACACCTACAGATAGTCTCCCATTGCTTCTCCTTATTCCTGTTCATCTTCCGAAGAAATTGCAAACTGGGCCAAACAGGAGGTTAAAGGCACTGACTCTCCAAGTGGGGAGAGTGTTAGTAAAGCGTCTGGAATGTTACACCCGAGTACCAGGGGACGAAAACTGAGACACATTTGAACACGTTTTCCGATCACACGGTGGATCATACTCTGGGTTCCACATGCATGTTTTAGCTGAAGGAAGAATCCCTTAAACCTGGAGAGTTGAGACCCATGGAATGGGTACCATGCAATATGACTTCAAAGGGTCTGCATTTGCTCACCGAACCTCACCAATCCTATCACTGCTGCGTTTATGCCGCTGTACACACGCTTGATTCTCTTTCGGAGACATATAAATCCATAGTTTTTAAGATTCTTACTAGTCAGGTATATTGTTAGGCGTTTAATATGGGGTGTTGAGTCCACTTCGTTGAGCAAGGAGTAGCACTTGTCTATTATATATTTGGCTTATGGAACGGTATCTGTGCTAATTTCAATCTCTTGTTGTATGCAGCACCCCAACTCACCTTTCCCCTTAAGCAAGCATAAATTGGTTTTCTACATTTCACACTCTGTTCTGTTTAGTAATTTAGTTCCTGTGTAACCAAGTTTACATCCGTGTAGTAGTGATATCTTATGATGTTTCTTTTTCTGTGTGACTTATTTTTTATTTTTTTATTTTTTTATTTTTTTATTTATTTTTTTTTTTGCGGTACGTGGGCCTCTCACTGTTGTGGTCTTTCCCATTTCAGAGCACAGGCTCCGGACGCGCAGGCTCAGCGGCCATGGCTCACAGGCCCAGCCACTCCGCGGCATGTGGGATCTTCCCGGATCGGGGCACGAACCCATGTACTCTGCATCGACAGGCGGACTCTCAACCACTGCGCCACCAGGTAAGCCCTGTGTGACTTATTTCACTTAGAATCATCGTACCTGAATCCACTCATTATGCTGCTACAGGCCTGATGACATAGATTTCATTGCTGAGTGATATTGCATTGTACGTAAGTACCACAACTTCTTTATCCATTTTTCGCTTTCTGTGATATTGAACTTGTACCGTAAACGAGGTTCTTGTAAACAGAGCCGTCCCAAACTTGGGGTGGCTGTGTCTTTTTGATTTTAATTTCCCTAAGCTATAGGACCATAAGTGGAAGTGCCCTAGGCTCTGTTGCTTTGTTTTTTGGATGTTTCAGGAAACACCATACACTTCGCCAGAGTGGCTGCTGGCAATTTACATGCCGCCCATCAGCATAACAAGGCTCCCAGTTCTCCATGGCCTGTCCTGCCTTTCTGGATTTTACACTTTTTTCAGATGGCCCTTTTGACCGGGGGGCAGTGAGACTTCATTGTAGTGCAGATTTCTTTTGCAAGCTTGCTTGGTTGGCCAAAAAGGGCGTATGCGTTTTTTCCTGAATATATTCAGGAAAAAACGCATACGCCCTTTTTGGCCAAGTGCATCATTGTGGACGTTCTGCCTCTTTTCCTATGCTTTACATGCAATTCCCGTCTACCTCCTGAAATCTGTTTCCTGCAATTCTGCCCCGCTTTCAAGTCCTCTTGGCTGCCTTACTTCAATATATTTTTGGAAGATAGCTGTCATTTATAACTCTGCAGGTTTGTGAATTACAGTGCCCCTGAGCTTTCTTCAACTCGCTTTCTTTTGAGCTGGCCGCAACACCGCAGGATTGCTTCAGGCCCTAGTTTGTTTCCGGCACGGCATGTTGAGCTTTTGGTTAATTCCTCTTCCTGGTGGGAAATGAGAGTTAAATTTGCCCGTCCAGACACCTCCAGCTAGTCTCTCATTGGTTCTCCCTATTCCTGTTCATTTTCCACAGAAATTGCAAACTGGGCCAAACAGGAGGTAAAAGGCACTGACTCTCCAAGTGGGGAGAGTGTTAGTAAAGCATCTGGAATATTGCACCCGAGTTCTATGGGACGAAAACTGAGACACATTTGAACACGTTTCCCGATCACACGGTGGATCATACTCTGGATTCCACATGCATGTTTTAGCTGAAGGAAGAATCCCTTAAACCTGGAGAGTTGAGTCCCATGGAATGGGTACCGTGCAATATGACTTCAACGGGTCTGCATTTGCTCACCGAACTTCACCAATCCTATCACTGCTGCGTTTATGCCACCGTACACACGCTTGATTCTCTTTCGGAGACATATAAATCGGTAGGTTTTATATTCTTACTAGTCAGGTATATTCTTAGGCGTTTATATGGGGTGTTGAGTCCACTTCGTTCAGCAAGGAGTAGCTCTTGTCTATTGCTTATTTGGCTTATGGAACGGTATCTGTGCTAATTTCAATCTCTGGTTTCATGCAGCACCCCAACTCACCTTTCCCCTTAAGCAAGCATAAGTTGGTTTTCTACATTTGAGACCCTGTTCTGTTTTGTAATTCAGTTCCTGTGTAGCCAAGTTTACATTCCGTGTAGTAGTGATATCTTATGATGTTTCTTTTTCTGTGTGACTTATTTCACTTAGACTCATCATACCTGCATCCACTCATTATGCTGCTATGGGCCTGATGACATAGATTTCATTGCTGAGTGATATTGCATTGTACGTAAGTACCACAACTTCTTTATCCATTTTTTGCTTTCTGTGATATTGAACTTGTACCGTAAACGAGGTTCTTGTAAACAGAGCCGTCCCAAACTTTGGGGTGGCTGTGTCTTTTTGATTTTAATTTCCCTAAGCTATAGGACCATAAGTGGAAGTGCCCTAGGCTCTGTTGCTTTGTTTTTTAGATGTTTCAGGAAACACCATACACTTCTCCAGAGTGGCTGTTGGCAATTTACATCCCGCCCACCAGCATAACAAGGCTCCCAGTTCTCCATGGCCTGTCCTGCCTTTCTGGATTTTACACTTTTTTCAGATGGCCCTTTTGACCGGGGGGCAGTGAGACTTCATTGTAGTGCAGATTTCCTTTGCAAGCTTGCTTGGTTGGCCAAAAAGGGCGTATGCGTTTTTTCCTGAATATATTCAGGAAAAAATGCATACGCCCTTTTTGGCCAAGTGCATCATTGTGGACGTTCTGCCTCTTTTCCTATGATTTACATGCAATTCCCGTCTACCTCCTGTTATCGGTTTCCTGCAATTCTGCCCCGCTTTCAAGTCCTCTTGGCAGCCTTACTTCAATATATTTTTGGAAGATACCTGTCATTTATAACTCTGCATGTTTGTGAATTACAGTGCCCCTGAGCTCCTTTCTTCAACTCGCTTTCTTGTGAGCTGGCCGCAACACCGCAGGATTGCTTCAGGCCCTAGTGTGGTTCCGGCACGGCACGCTGAGCCTTTGGTTAATTCCTCTTCCTGGTGGGAAATGAGAGTTAAATTTGCCCGTCCACACACCTCCAGCTAGTCTCTCATTGGTTCTCCCTATTCCTGTACAGTTTCCGCAGAAATTGCAAACTGGGCCAAACAGGAGTTTAAAGACACTGACTCTCCAAGTGGGGAGAGTGTTAGTAAAGCGTCTTGAATGTTGCACCCGAGTACCAGGGGACGAAAACTGAGACACATTTGAACACGTTTCCTGATCACACGGTGGATCATACTCTGTGTTCCACATGCATGTTTTAGCTGAAGGAAGAATCCCTTAAACTTGGAGAGTTGAGACCCATGGAATGGGTACCATGCAATATGACTTCAAAGGGTCTGCATTTGCTCACCGAACCTCACCAATCCTATCACTGCTGCGTTTATGCCGCTGTACACACGCTTGATTCACTTTTGGAGACATATACATCCGTAGGTTTTAAGATTATTTCTAGTCAGGTATATTCTTAGGCGTTTAATATGGGGTGTTGAGTCCACTTCGTTCAGCAAGGAGTAGCTCTTGTCTATTGCATATTTGGCTTATGGAACGGTATCTGTGCTAATTTCAATCTCTGGTTTCATGCAGCACCCCAACTCACCTTTCCCCTTAAGCAAGCATAAGTTGGTTTTCTACATTTGAGACCCTGTTCTGTTTTGTAATTCAGTTCCTGTGTAGCCAAGTTTACCTTCCGTGTAGTAGTGATATCTTATGATGTTTCTTTTTCTGTGTGACTTATTTCACTTAGAATCATCATACCTGAATCCACTCATTATGCTGCTACGGGCCTGATGACATAGATTTCATTGCTGAGTGATATTGCATTGTACGTAAGTACCACAACTTCTTTATCCATTTTTCGCTTTCTGTGATATTGAACTTGTACCATAAACGAGGTTCTTGTAAACAGAGCCGTCCCAAACTTTGGGGTGGCTGTGTCTTTTTGATTTTAATTTCCCTAAGCTATAGGACCATAAGTGGAAGTGCCCTAGGCTCTGTTGCTTTGTTTTTTAGATGTTTCAGGAAACACCATACACTTCTCCAGAGTGGCTGTTGGCAATTTACATCCCGCCCATCAGCATAACAAGGCTCCCAGTTCTCCATGGCCTGTCCTGCCTTTCTGGATTTTACACATTTTTCAGATGGCCCTTTTGACTGGGCTGCAGTGAGACTTCATTGTAGTGTTGATTATCTTTGCAAGCTTGCTTGGTTGGCCAAAAAGTGCGTATGCGTTTTTTCCTGAATATATTCAGGAAAGAACACATACGCCCTTTTTGGCCAAGTGCATCATTGTGGACGTTCTGCCTCTTTTCCTATGCTTTACATGCAATTCCCGTCTACCTCCTGAAATCGGTTTCCTGCAATTCTGCCCCGCTTTCAAGTCCTCTTGGCAGCCTTACTTCAATATATTTTTGGACAATAGCTGTCATTTATAACTCTGCAGGTTTGTGAATTACAGTGCCCCTGAGCTCCTTTCTTCAACTCGCTTTCTTGTGAGCTGGCCGCTACACCGCAGGATTGCTTCAGGCCCTAGTTTGTTTCCCAGCACGGCATGCTGAGCCTTTGGTTAATTCCTCTTCCTGGTGGGAAATGAGAGTTAAATTTGCCCGTCCAGACAGCTCCAGGTAGTCTCTCATTGGTTCTCCCTATTCCTGTTCATTTTCCACAGAAATTGCAAACTGGGCCAAACAGGAGGTTAAAGGCACTGACTCTCCAAGTGGGGAGAGTGTTAGTAAAGCGTCTGGAATGTTGCACCCGAGTACCAGGGGACGTAAACTGAGACACATTTGAACACGTTTTCCGATCACACGGTGGATCATACTCTGGGTTCCACATGCATGTTTTAGCTGAAGGAAGAATCCCTTAAACCTGGAGAGTTGAGACCCATGGAATGGGTACCATGCAATATGACTTCAAAGGGTCTGCATTTGCTCACCGAACCTCACCAATCCTATCACTGCTGCGTTTATGCCGCTGTACACACGCTTGATTCTCTTTCGGAGACATATAAATCCATAGTTTTTAAGATTCTTACTAGTCAGGTATATTGTTAGGCGTTTAATATGGGGTGTTGGGTCCACTTCGTTGAGCAAGGAGTAGCACTTGTCTATTATATATTTGGCTTATGGAACGGTATCTGTGCTAATTTCAATCTCTTGTTGTATGCAGCACCCCAACTCACCTTTCCCCTTAAGCAAGCATAAATTGGTTTTCTACATTTCACACTCTGTTCTGTTTAGTAATTTAGTTCCTGTGTAACCAAGTTTACATCCGTGTAGTAGTGATATCTTATGATGTTTCTTTTTCTGTGTGACTTATTTTTTATTTATTTATTTATTTATTTATTTATTTATTTTTTTTTTTGCGGTACGTGGGCCTCTCACTGTTGTGGTCTTTCCCATTGCAGAGCACAGGCTCCGGACGCGCAGGCTCAGCGGCCATGGCTCACAGGCCCAGCCACTCCGCGGCATGTGGGATCTTCCCGGATCGGGGCACGAACCCATGTACTCTGCATCGGCAGGCGGACTCTCAACCACTGCGCCACCAGGTAAGCCCTGTGTGACTTATTTCACTTAGAATCATCGTACCTGAATCCACTCATTATGCTGCTACAGGCCTGATGACATAGATTTCATTGCTGAGTGATATTGCATTGTACGTAAGTACCACAACTTCTTTATCCATTTTTCGCTTTCTGTGATATTGAACTTGTACCGTAAACGAGGTTCTTGTAAACAGAGCCGTCCCAAACTTGGGGTGGCTGTGTCTTTTTGATTTTAATTTCCCTAAGCTATAGGACCATAAGTGGAAGTGCCCTAGGCTCTGTTGCTTTGTTTTTTGGATGTTTCAGGAAACACCATACACTTCGCCAGAGTGGCTGCTGGCAATTTACATGCCGCCCATCAGCATAACAAGGCTCCCAGTTCTCCATGGCCTGTCCTGCCTTTCTGGATTTTACACATTTTTCAGATGGCCCTTTTGACCGGGGGGCAGTGAGACTTCATTGTAGTGCAGATTTCCTTTGCAAGCTTGCTTGGTTGGCCAAAAAGGGCGTATGCGTCTTTTCCTGATTCAGGAAAAAACGCATACGCCCTTTTTGGCCAAGTGCATCATTGTGGACGTTCTGCCTCTTTTCCTATGCTTTACATGCAATTCCAGTCTACCTCCTGAAATCGGTTTCCTGCAATTCTGTCCCGCTTTCAACTCCTCTTGGCTGCCTTACTTCAATATATTTTTGGAAGATAGCTGTCATTTATAACTCTGCAGGTTTGTGAATTACAGTGCCCCTGAGCTTTCTTCAACTCGCTTTCTTTTGAGCTGGCCGCAACACCGCAGGATTGCTTCAGGCCCTAGTTTGTTTCCGGCACGGCATGTTGAGCCTTTGGTTAATTCCTCTTCCTGGTGGGAAATGAGAGTTAAATTTGCCCGTCCAGACACCTCCAGCTAGTCTCTCATTGGTTCTCCCTATTCCTGTTCATTTTCCACAGAAATTGCAAACTGGGCCAAACAGGAGGTTAAAGGCACTGACTCTCCAAGTGGGGAGAGTGTTAGTAAAGCGTCTGGAGTTTGCACCCGAGTACCAGGGGACGAAAACTGAGACACATTTGAACACGTTTCCTGATCACACGGTGGATCATACACTGTGTTTCACATGCATGTTTCAGCTGAAGGAAGAATCCTTTAAACCTGGAGAGTTGAGACCCATGGAATGGGTACCATGCAATATGACTTCAAAGGGTCTGCATTTGCTCACCGAACCTCACCAATCCTATCACTGCTGCGTTTATGCCGTCGTACACACACTTGATTCTCTTTCGGAGACATATAAATCCGTAGGTTTTAAGATTATTTCTAGTCAGGTATATTCTTAGGCGTTTAATATGGGGTGTTGAGTCCACTGCGTTGAGCAAGGAGTAGCTTTTGTCTATTACATATTTGGCTTATGGAACGGTATCTGTGCTAATTTCAATCTCTGGTTTTATGCAGCACCCCAACTCACCTTTCCCCTTAAGCAAGCATAAGTTGGTTTTCTACATTTGAGACCCTGTTCTGTTTTGTAATTCAGTTCCTGTGTAGCCAAGTTTCCATTCCGTGTAGTAGTGATACCTTATGATGTTTCTTTTTCTGTGTGACTTATTTCACTTAGAATCATCGTACCTGCATCCACTCATTATGCTGCTACGGGCCTGATGACATAGATTTCATTGCTGAGTGATATTGCATTGTACGTAAGTACCACAACTTCTTTATCCATTTTTCGCTTTCTGTGATATTGAACTTGTACCGTAAACGAGGTTCTTGTAAACAGAGCCGTCCCAAACTTTGGGGTGGCTGTGTCTTTTTGATTTTAATTTCCCTAAGCTATAGGACCATAAGTGGAAGTGCCCTAGGCTCTGTTGCTTTGTTTTTTAGATGTTTCAGGAAACACCATACACTTCTCCAGAGTGGCTGTTGGCAATTTACATCCCACCCACCAGCATAACAAGGCTCCCAGTTCTCCATGGCCTGTCCTGCCTTTCTGGATTTTACACTTTTTTCAGATGGCCCTTTTGACCGGGGGGCAGTGAGACTTCATTGTAGTGCAGATTTCCTTTGCAAGCTTGCTTGGTTGGCCAAAAAGGGCGTATGCGTTTTTTCCTGAATATATTCAGGAAAAAACGCATACACCCTTTTTGGCCAAGTGCATCATTGTGGACGTTCTGCCTCTTTTCCTATGCTTTACATGCAATTCCCGTCTACCTCCTGAAATCGGTTTCCTGCAATTCTGCCCCGCTTTCAAGTCCTCTTGGCAGCCTTACTTCAATATATTTTTGGACGATAGCTGTCATTTATAACTCTGCAGGTTTGTGAATTACAGTGCCCCTGAGCTCCTTTCTTCAACTCGCTTTCTTGTGAGCTGGCCGCAACACCGTAGGATTGCTTCAGGCCCTAGTGTGGTTCCGGCACGGCACGGTGAGCCTTTGGTTAATTCCTCTTTCTGGTGGGAAATGAGAGTTAAATTTGCCCGTCCAGACACCTCCAGCTAGTTTCTCATTGGTTCTCCCTATTCCTGTACATTTTCTGCAGAAATTGCAAACTGGGCCATACAGGAGGTTAAAGGCACTGACTCTCCAAGTGAGGAGAGTGTTAGTAAAGCGTCTGGAGTGTTGCACCCGAGTACCAGGGGACGAAAACTGAGACACATTTGAACACGTTTCCTGATCACACGGTGGATCATACTCTGTGTTCCACATGCATGTTTTAGCTGAAGGAAGAATCCCTTAAACTTGGAGAGTTGAGACCCATGGAATGGGTACCATGCAATATGACTTCAAAGGGTCTGCATTTGCTCACCGAACCTCACCAATCCTATCACTGCTGCGTTTATGCCGCTGTACACACGCTTGATTCTCTTTCGGAGACATATAAATCCATAGTTTTTAAGATTCTTACTAGTCAGGTATATTGTTAGGCGTTTAATATGGGGTGTTGAGTCCACTTCGTTGAGCAAGGAGTAGCACTTGTCTATTATATATTTGGCTTATGGAACGGTATCTGTGCTAATTTCAATCTCTTGTTGTATGCAGCACCCCAACTCACCTTTCCCCTTAAGCAAGCATAAATTGGTTTTCTACATTTCACACTCTGTTCTGTTTAGTAATTTAGTTCCTGTGTAACCAAGTTTACATCCGTGTAGTAGTGATATCTTATGATGTTTCTTTTTCTGTGTGACTTATTTTTTATTTTTTTATTTATTTATTTATTTATTTATTTTTTTTTTTGCGGTACGTGGGCCTCTCACTGTTGTGGTCTTTCCCATTGCAGAGCACAGGCTCCGGACGCGCAGGCTCAGCGGCCATGGCTCACAGGCCCAGCCACTCCGCGGCATGTGGGATCTTCCCGGATCGGGGCACGAACCCATGTACTCTGCATCGGCAGGCGGACTCTCAACCACTGCGCCACCAGGTAAGCCCTGTGTGACTTATTTCACTTAGAATCATCGTACCTGAATCCACTCATTATGCTGCTACAGGCCTGATGACATAGATTTCATTGCTGAGTGATATTGCATTGTACGTAAGTACCACAACTTCTTTATCCATTTTTCGCTTTCTGTGATATTGAACTTGTACCGTAAACGAGGTTCTTGTAAACAGAGCCGTCCCAAACTTGGGGTGGCTGTGTCTTTTTGATTTTAATTTCCCTAAGCTATAGGACCATAAGTGGAAGTGCCCTAGGCTCTGTTGCTTTGTTTTTTGGATGTTTCAGGAAACACCATACACTTCGCCAGAGTGGCTGCTGGCAATTTACATGCCGCCCATCAGCATAACAAGGCTCCCAGTTCTCCATGGCCTGTCCTGCCTTTCTGGATTTTACACATTTTTCAGATGGCCCTTTTGACCGGGGGGCAGTGAGACTTCATTGTAGTGCAGATTTCCTTTGCAAGCTTGCTTGGTTGGCCAAAAAGGGCGTATGCGTCTTTTCCTGATTCAGGAAAAAACGCATACGCCCTTTTTGGCCAAGTGCATCATTGTGGACGTTCTGCCTCTTTTCCTATGCTTTACATGCAATTCCAGTCTACCTCCTGAAATCGGTTTCCTGCAATTCTGTCCCGCTTTCAACTCCTCTTGGCTGCCTTACTTCAATATATTTTTGGAAGATAGCTGTCATTTATAACTCTGCAGGTTTGTGAATTACAGTGCCCCTGAGCTTTCTTCAACTCGCTTTCTTTTGAGCTGGCCGCAACACCGCAGGATTGCTTCAGGCCCTAGTTTGTTTCCGGCACGGCATGTTGAGCCTTTGGTTAATTCCTCTTCCTGGTGGGAAATGAGAGTTAAATTTGCCCGTCCAGACACCTCCAGCTAGTCTCTCATTGGTTCTCCCTATTCCTGTTCATTTTCCACAGAAATTGCAAACTGGGCCAAACAGGAGGTTAAAGGCACTGACTCTCCAAGTGGGGAGAGTGTTAGTAAAGCGTCTGGAGTTTGCACCCGAGTACCAGGGGACGAAAACTGAGACACATTTGAACACGTTTCCTGATCACACGGTGGATCATACACTGTGTTTCACATGCATGTTTCAGCTGAAGGAAGAATCCTTTAAACCTGGAGAGTTGAGACCCATGGAATGGGTACCATGCAATATGACTTCAAAGGGTCTGCATTTGCTCACCGAACCTCACCAATCCTATCACTGCTGCGTTTATGCCGTCGTACACACACTTGATTCTCTTTCGGAGACATATAAATCCGTAGGTTTTAAGATTATTTCTAGTCAGGTATATTCTTAGGCGTTTAATATGGGGTGTTGAGTCCACTGCGTTGAGCAAGGAGTAGCTTTTGTCTATTACATATTTGGCTTATGGAACGGTATCTGTGCTAATTTCAATCTCTGGTTTTATGCAGCACCCCAACTCACCTTTCCCCTTAAGCAAGCATAAGTTGGTTTTCTACATTTGAGACCCTGTTCTGTTTTGTAATTCAGTTCCTGTGTAGCCAAGTTTCCATTCCGTGTAGTAGTGATACCTTATGATGTTTCTTTTTCTGTGTGACTTATTTCACTTAGAATCATCGTACCTGCATCCACTCATTATGCTGCTACGGGCCTGATGACATAGATTTCATTGCTGAGTGATATTGCATTGTACGTAAGTACCACAACTTCTTTATCCATTTTTCGCTTTCTGTGATATTGAACTTGTACCGTAAACGAGGTTCTTGTAAACAGAGCCGTCCCAAACTTTGGGGTGGCTGTGTCTTTTTGATTTTAATTTCCCTAAGCTATAGGACCATAAGTGGAAGTGCCCTAGGCTCTGTTGCTTTGTTTTTTAGATGTTTCAGGAAACACCATACACTTCTCCAGAGTGGCTGTTGGCAATTTACATCCCACCCACCAGCATAACAAGGCTCCCAGTTCTCCATGGCCTGTCCTGCCTTTCTGGATTTTACACTTTTTTCAGATGGCCCTTTTGACCGGGGGGCAGTGAGACTTCATTGTAGTGCAGATTTCCTTTGCAAGCTTGCTTGGTTGGCCAAAAAGGGCGTATGCGTTTTTTCCTGAATATATTCAGGAAAAAACGCATACACCCTTTTTGGCCAAGTGCATCATTGTGGACGTTCTGCCTCTTTTCCTATGCTTTACATGCAATTCCCGTCTACCTCCTGAAATCGGTTTCCTGCAATTCTGCCCCGCTTTCAAGTCCTCTTGGCAGCCTTACTTCAATATATTTTTGGACGATAGCTGTCATTTATAACTCTGCAGGTTTGTGAATTACAGTGCCCCTGAGCTCCTTTCTTC
Source organism: Leucopleurus acutus (assembly GCF_964270905.1). NCBI lineage: Eukaryota > Metazoa > Chordata > Mammalia > Artiodactyla > Delphinidae > Leucopleurus > Leucopleurus acutus. Next base: position 60,173 of record NW_028138885.1, on the reverse strand, counting down.
AACTCGCTTTCTTGTGAGCTGGCCGCAACACCGTAGGATTGCTTCAGGCCCTAGTGTGGTTCCGGCACGGCACGGTGAGCCTTTGGTTAATTCCTCTTTCTGGTGGGAAATGAGAGTTAAATTTGCCCGTCCAGACACCTCCAGCTAGTTTCTCATTGGTTCTCCCTATTCCTGTACATTTTCTGCAGAAATTGCAAACTGGGCCATACAGGAGGTTAAAGGCACTGACTCTCCAAGTGAGGAGAGTGTTAGTAAAGCGTCTGGAGTGTTGCACCCGAGTACCAGGGGACGAAAACTGAGACACATTTGAACACGTTTCCTGATCACACGGTGGATCATACTCTGTGTTCCACATGCATGTTTTAGCTGAAGGAAGAATCCCTTAAACTTGGAGAGTTGAGACCCATGGAATGGGTACCATGCAATATGACTTCAAAGGGTCTGCATTTGCTCACCGAACCTCACCAATCCTATCACTGCTGCGTTTATGCCGCTGTACACACGCTTGATTCTCTTTCGGAGACATATATATCCGTAGTTTTTAAGATTATTTCTAGTCAGGTGTATTCTTAAGCGTTTAATATGGGGTGTTGAGTCCACTTCGTTGAGCAAGGAGTAGCTCTTGTCTATTACATATTTGGCTTATGGAACGGTATCTGTGCTAATTTCAATCTCTGGTTTCATGCAGCACCCCAACTCACCTTTCCCCTTAAGCAAGCATAAGTTGGTTTTCTACATTTGAGACCCTGTTCTGTTTTGTAATTCAGTTCTTGTGTAGCCAAGTTTACCTTCCGTGTAGTAGTGATATCTTATGGTGTTTCTTTTTCTGTGTGACTTATTTCACTTAGAATCATCATACCTGAATCCACTCATTATGCTGCTACGGGCCTGATGACATAGATTTCATTGCTGAGTGATATTGCATTGTACGTAAGTACCACAACATCTTTATCCATTTTCCCTTTCTGTGATATTGAACTTGTACCGTAAACGAGGTTCTTGTAAACAGAGCCGTCCCAAACTTTGGGGTGACCGTGTCTTTTTGATTTTAATTTCCCTAAGCTATAGGACCATAAGTGGAAGTGACCTAGGCTCTGTTGCTTTGTTTTTTAGATGTTTCAGGAAACACCATACACTTCTCCAGAGTGGCTGTTGGCAATTTACATCCCGCCCATCAGCATAACAAGGCTCCCAGTTCTCCATGGCCTGTCCTGCCTTTCTGGATTTTACACTTTTTTCAGATGGCCCTTTTGACCGGGGGGCAGTGAGACTTCATTGTAGTGCAGATATCCTTTGCAAGCTTGCTTGGTTGGCCAAAAAGGGCGTATGCGTTTTTTCCTGAATATATTCAGGAAAAAACGCATACGCCCTTTTTGGCCAAGTGCATCATTTTGGACGTTCTGCCTCTATTCCTATGCTTTACATGCAATTCCAGTGTACCTCCTGAAATCGATTTCCTGCAATTCTGCCCCGCTTTCAAGTCCTCTTGGCAGCCTTACTTCAATATATTTTTGGACGATAGCTGTCATTTATAACTCTGCAGGTTTGTGAATTACAGTGCCCCTGAGCTCGTTTCTTCAACTCGCTTTCTTGTGAGCTGGCCGCAACACCGCAGGATTGCTTCAGGCCCTAGTGTAGTTCCGGCACGGCACGCTGAGCCTTTGGTTAATTCCTCTTCCTGGTGGGAAATGAGAGTTAAATTTGCCCGTCCAGACACCTCCAGCTAGTCTCTCTTTCGTTCTCCCTATTCCTATTCATTTTCCACAGAAATTACAAACTGGGCCAAACAGGAGGTTAAAGGCACTGACTCTCCAAGTGGGGAGAGTGTTAGTAAAGCATCTGGAATGTTTCACCCGAGTACCAGGGACGAAAACGAGACACATTTGAACACGTTTCCCGATCACACGGTGGATCATACTCTGGGTTCCACATGCATGTTTTAGCTGAAGGAAGAATCCCTTAAACCTGGAGAGTTGAGACCCATGGAATGGGTACCATGCAATATGACTTCAAAGGGTCTGCATTTGCTCACCGAACCTCACCAATCCTATCACTGCTGCGTTTATGCCGCTGTACACACGCTTGATTCTCTTTCGGAGACATATAAATCCGTAGGTTTTAAGATTATTTCTAGTCAGGTATATTCTTAGGCGTTTAATATGGGGTGTTGAGTCCACTTCGTTCAGCAAGGAGTAGCTCTTGTCTATTGCATATTTGGCTTATGGAACGGTATCTGTGCTAATTTCAATCTCTGGTTTCATGCAGCACCCCAACTCACCTTTCCACTTAAGCAAGCATAAGTTGGTTTTCTACATTTGACACCCTGTTCTGTTTTGTAATTCAGTTCCTGTGTAGCCAAGTTTACATTCCGTGTAGTAGTGATATCTTATGATGTTTCTTTTTCTGTGTGACTTATTTCACTTAGACTCATCATACCTGCATCCACTCATTATGCTGCTACGGGCCTGATGACATAGATTTCATTGCTGAGTGATATTGCATTGTACGTAAGTACCACAACTTCTTTATCCATTTTTTGCTTTCTGTGATATTGAACTTGTACCGTAAACGAGGTTCTTGTAAACAGAGCCGTCCCAAACTTTGGGGTGACCGTGTCTTTTTGATTTTAATTTCCCTAAGCTATAGGACCATAAGTGGAAGTGCCCTAGGCTCTGTTGCTTTGTTTTTTAGATGTTTCAGGAAACACCATACACTTCTCCATAGTGGCTGTTGGCAATTTACATCACGCCCACCAGCATAACAAGGCTCCCAGTTCTCCATGGCCTGTCCTGCCTTTCTGGATTTTACACATTTTTCAGATGGCCCTTTTTACCGGGGGGCAGTGAGACTTCATTGTAGTGCAGATTTCCTTTGCAAGCTTGCTTGGTTGGCCAAAAAGGGCGTATGCGTTTTTTCCTGAATATATTCAGGAAAAAACGCATACGCCCTTTTTGGCCAAGTGCATCATTGTGGACGTTCTGCCTCTTTTCCTATGCTTTACATGCAATTCCTGTCTACCTCCTGAAATCGGTTTCCTGCAATTCTGCCCCGCTTTCAAGTCCTCTTGGCAGCCTTACTTCAATATATTTTTGGACGATAGCTGTCATTTATAACTCTGCAGGTTTGTGAATTACAGTGCCCCTGAGCTCGTTTCTTCAAGTCGCTTTCTTGTGAGCTGGCCGCAACACTGCAGGATTGCTTCAGGCCCTAGTTTGGTTCTGGCACGGCATGCTGAACCTTTGGTTAATTCCTCTTCCTGGTGGGAAATGAGAGTTAAATTTGCCCGTCCAGACACCTCGAGCTAGTCTCTCATTGGTTCTCACTATTCCTGTTCATCTTCCACAGAAATTGCAAACTGGGCCAAACAGGAGGTTAAAGGCACTGACTCTCCAAGTGGGGAGAGTGTTAGTAAAGCGTCTGGAGTGTTGCACCCGAGTACCAGGGGACTAAAACTGAGACACATTTGAACACATTTCCCGATCACATGGTGGATCATACTCTTGGTTCCACATGGATGTTTTAGCTGAAGGAAGAATCCCTTAGACCTAGAGAGTTGAGACCGATGTAATGGGTACCATGCAATATGACTTCAAAGGGTCTGCATTTGCTCACCGAACCTCACCAATCCTATCACTGCTGCGTTTATGCCGCTGTACACACGCTTGATTCTCTTTCGGAGACATATAAATCCATAGGTTTTAAGATTCTTACTAGTCAGGTATATTCTTAGGCGTTTAATATGGGGTGTTGAGTCCACTTCGTTGAGTAAGGAGTAGCTCTTGTCTATTACATATTTGGCTTATGGAACGGTATCTGTGCTAATTTCTATCTCTGGTTTTATGCAGCACCCCAACTCACCTTTCCCCTTAAGCAAGCATAAGTTGGTTTTCTACATTTGAGACCCTGTTTTGCTTTGTAATTCAGTTCCTGTGTAGCCAAGTTTACATTCCATGTATTGGTGATACCTTATGATGTTTCTTTTTCTGTGTGACTTATTTCACTTAGAATCATCGTACCTGAATCCAGTCATTATGCTGCTACAGGCCTGATGACATAGATTTCATTGCTGAGTGATATTGCATTGTACGTAAGTACCACAACTTCTTTATCCATTTTTCGCTTTCTGTGATATTGAACTTGTACCGTAAACAAGGTTCTTGTAAACAGAGCCGTCCCAAACTTGGGGTGGCTGTGTCTTTTTGATTTTAATTTCCCTAAGCTATAGGACCATAAGTGGAAGTGCCCTAGGCTCTGTTGCTTTGTTTTTTGGATGTTTCAGGAAACACCATACACTTCTCCAGAGTGGCTGCTGGCAATTTACATCCCGCCCATCAGCATAACAAGGCTCCCAGTTCTCCATGGCCTGTCCTGCCTTTCTGGATTTTACACTTTTTTCAGATGGCCCTTTTGACCGGGGGGCAGTGAGACTTCATTGTAGTGCAGATTTCCTTTGCAAGCTTGCTTGGTTGGCCAAAAAGGGCGTATGCGTTCTTTCCTGAATATATTCAGGAAAAAACGCATACGCCCATTTTGGCCAACCAAGTGCATCATTGTGGACGTTCTGCCTCTTTTCCTATGCTTTACATGCAATTCCAGTGTACCTCCTGAAATCGGTTTCCTGCAATTCTGCCCCGCTTTCAAGTCCTCTTGGCAGCCTTACTTCAATATATTTTTGGACGATAAGTGTCATTTATAACTCTGAAGGGTTGTGAATTACAGTGTCCCTGAGCTCCTTTCTTCAACTCGCTTTTTTGTGAGCTGGCCGCAACACCGCAGGATTGCTTCAGGCCCTAGTGTGGTTCCGGCATGGCACGCTGAGCCTTTGGTTAATTCCTCTTCCTGGTGGGAAATGAGAGTTAAATTTACCCTTCCAGACACCTCCAGCTAGTCTCTCCTTGGTTCTCCATCTTCCTGTTCATCTTCCACAGAAATTACAAACTGGGCCAAACAGGAGGTTAAAGGCACTGACTCTCCAAGTGGGGAGAGTGTTAGTAAAGCATCTGGAATGTTGCACCCGAGTACCAGGGACGAAAACGAGACACATTTGAACACGTTTCCCGATCACACGGTGGATCATACTCTGGGTTCCACATGCATGTTTTAGCTGAAGGAAAAATCCCTTAAACCTGGAGAGTTGAGACCCATGGAATGGGTACCATGCAATATGACTTCAAAGGGTCTGCATTTGCTCACCTAACCTCACCAATCCTATCACTGCTGCGTTTATGCCGCTGTACACACGCTTGATTGTCTTTCGGAGACATATAAATCCGTAGGTTTTAAGATTATTTCTAGTCAGGTATATTCTTAGGCGTTTAATATGGGGTGTTGAGTCCACTTCGTTGAGCAAGGACTAGCTCTAGTCTATTGCATATTTGGCTTATAGAACAGTATCTGTGCTAATTTCAATCTCTGGTTTCATGCAGCACCCCAACTCACCTTTCCCCTTAAGCAAGCATAAGTTGGTTTTCTACATTTGACACCCTGTTCTGTTTTGTAATTCAGTTCCTGTGTAGCCAAGTTTACATTCCGTGTAGTAGTGATATCTTATGATGTTTCTTTTTCTGTGTGACTTATTTCACTTAGACTCATCATACCTGCATCCACTCATTATGCTGCTACGGGCCTGATGACATAGATTTCATTGCTGAGTGACATTGCATTGTACGTAAGTACCACAACTTCTTTATCCATTTTTCGCTTTCTGTGATATTGAACTTGTACCGTAAACGAGGTTCTTGTAAACAGAGCCGTCCCAAACTTTGGGGTGACCGTGTCTTTTTGATTTTAATTTCCCTAAGCTATAGGACCATAAGTGGAAGTGCCCTAGGCTCTGTTGCTTAGTTTTTTAGATGTTTCAGGAAACACCATACACTTCTCCAGAGTGGCTGTTGGCAATTTACATCCCGCCCATCAGCATAACAAGGCTCCCAGTTCTCCATGGCCTGTCCTGCCTTTCTAGATTTTACACTTTTTTCAGATGGCCCTTTTGACCGGGGGGCTGTGAGACTTCATTGTAGTGCAGATATCCTTTGCAAGCTTGCTTGGTTGGCCAAAAAGGGCGTATGCGTTTTTTCCTGAATATATTCAGGAAAAAACGCATACGCCCTTTTTGGCCAAGTGCATCATTGTGGACGTTCTGCCTCTTTTCTATGCTTTACATGCAATTCCAGTGTACCTCCTGAAATCGATTTCCTGCAATTCTGCCCCGCTTTCAAGTCCTCTTGGCAGCCTTACTTCAATATATTTTTGGACGATAACTGTCATTTATAACTCTGCAGGTTTGTGAATTACAGTGCCCCTGAGCTCCTTTCTTCAACTCGCTTTCTTGTGAGCTGGCCGCAACACCACCGGATTGCATAAGGCCCTAGTGTATTTCCGGCACGGCACGCTGAGCCTTTGGTTAATTCCTCTTTCTGGTCGGAAATGAGAGTTAAATTTGCCCGTCCAGACACCTCCAGCTAGTCTCTCTTTCGTTCTCCCTATTCCTGTTCATTTTCCACAGAAATTGCAAACTGGGCCAAACAGGAGGTTAAAGGCACTGACTCTCCAAGTGGGGAGAGTGTTAGTAAAGCGTCTGGAATGTTGCACCCGAGTACCAGGGGACGAAAACGAGAAACATTTGAACACGTTTCCGAATCACACGGTGGATCATACTCTGCGTTCCACATGCATGTTTTAGCTGAAGGAAGAATCCCTTAAACCTGGAGAGTTGAGACCCATGGAATGGGTACCATGCAATATGACTTTAAAGGGTCTGCATTTGCTCACCGAACCTCACCAATCCTATCACTGCTGCGTTTATGCCACTGTACACACGCTTGATTCTCTTTCGGAGACATATAAATCCGTAGGTTTTAAGATTATTTCTAGTCAGGTATATTCTTAGGCGTTTAATATGGGGTGTTGAGTCCACTTCGTTCAGCAAGGAGTAGCTCTTGTCTATTGCATATTTGGCTTAAGGAACGGTATCTGTGCTAATTTCAATCTCTGGTTTCATGCAGCACCCCAACTCACCTTTCCCCTTAAGCAAGCATAAGTTGGTTTTCTACATTTGAGACCCTGTTCTGTTTTGTAATTCAGTTCCTGTGTAGCCAAGTTTACATTCCGTGTATTGGTGATATCTTATGATGTTTCTTTTTCTGTGTGACTTATTTCACTTAGAATCATCGTACCTGAATCCACTCATTATGCTGGTACGGGCCTGATGACATAGATTTCATTGCTGAGTGATATTGCATTGTACCTAAGTACCACAACTTCTTTATCCATTTTTAGCTTTCTGTGATATTGAACTTGTACCATAAACGAGGTTCTTGTAAACAGAGCCTTCCCAAACTTTGGGGTGGCTGTGTCTTTTTGATTTTAATTTCCCTAAGCTATAGGACCATAAGTGGAAGTGCCCTAGGCTCTGTTGCTTTGTTTTTTAGATGTTTCAGGAAACAGCATACACTTCCCCAGAGTGGCTGTTGGCAGTTTACATCCCGCCCATCAGCATAACAAGGCTCCCAGTTCTCCATGGCCTGTCCTGCCTTTCTGGATTTTACACATTTTTCAGATGGCCCTTTTAACTGGGCGGCAGTGAGACTTCATTGTAGTGCAGATTTCCTTTGCAAGCTTGCTTGGTTGGCCAAAAAGGGCGTATGCGTTTTTTCCTGAATATATTCAGGAAAAAACGCATACGCCCTTTTTGCCCAAGTGCATCATTGTGGACGTTCTGCCTCTTTTCCTATGCTTTACATGCAATTCCAGTCTACCTCCTGAAATCGGTTTCGTGCAATTCTGCACCACTTTCAAGTCCTCTTGGCAGCCTTACTTCAATATATTTTTCGACGATAGCTGTCATTTATAACTCTGCAGGTTTGTGAATTACAGTGCCCCTGAGCTCCTTTCTTCAACTCGCTTTTTTGTGAGCTGGCCGCAACACCGCAGGATTGCTTCAGGCCCTAGTGTGGATCCAGCACGGCACGCTGAGCCTTTGGTTAATTCCTCTTCCTGGTGGGAAATGAGAGTTAAATTTGCCCGTCCAGACACCTCCAGCTAGTTTATCATTGGTTCTCCCTATTCCTGTACATTTTCCGCAGAAATTGCAAACTGGGCCATACAGGAGGTTAAAGGCACTGACTCTCCAAGTGGAGAGAGTGTTAGTAAAGCGTCTGGAGTGTTGCACCCGAGTACCAGGGGACGAAAACTGAGACACATTTGAACACGTTTCCTGATCACATGGTGGATCATACTCTGTGTTCCACATGCATGTTTTAGCTGAAGGAAGAATCCCTTAAACTTGGAGAGTTGAGACCCATGGAATGGGTACCATGCAATATGACTTCAAAGGGTCTGCATTTGCTCACCGAACCTCACCAATCCTATCACTGCTGCGTTTATGCTGCTGTACACACGCTTGATTCTCTTTCGGAGACATATAAATCCGTAGGTTTTAATATTCTTACTAGTCAGGTATATTCTTTGGCGTTTAATATGGGGTGTTGAGTCCACTTCGTTGAGCAAGGAGTAGCTCTTGTCTACTACATATTTGGCTTATGGAACGGTATCTGTGCTAATTTCAATCTCTGGTTTCATGCAGCACCCCAACTCACCTTTCCCCTTAAGCAAGCATAAGTTGGTTTTCTACATTTGACACCCTGTTCTGTTTTGTAATTCAGTTCCTGTGTAGCCAAGTTTACATTCCGTGTAGTAGTGATATCTTATGATGTTTCTTTTTCTGTGTGACTTATTTCACTTAGACTCATCATACCTGCATCCACTCATTATGCTGCTACGGGCCTGATGACATAGATTTCATTGCTGAGTGACATTGCATTGTACGTAAGTACCACAACTTCTTTATCCATTTTTCGCTTTCTGTGATATTGAACTTGTACCGTAAACGAGGTTCTTGTAAACAGAGCCGTCCCAAACTTTGGGGTGACCGTGTCTTTTTGATTTTAATTTCCCTAAGCTATAGGACCATAAGTGGAAGTGCCCTAGGCTCTGTTGCTTAGTTTTTTAGATGTTTCAGGAAACACCATACACTTCTCCAGAGTGGCTGTTGGCAATTTACATCCCGCCCATCAGCATAACAAGGCTCCCAGTTCTCCATGGCCTGTCCTGCCTTTCTAGATTTTACACTTTTTTCAGATGGCCCTTTTGACCGGGGGGCTGTGAGACTTCATTGTAGTGCAGATATCCTTTGCAAGCTTGCTTGGTTGGCCAAAAAGGGCGTATGCGTTTTTTCCTGAATATATTCAGGAAAAAACGCATACGCCCTTTTTGGCCAAGTGCATCATTGTGGACGTTCTGCCTCTTTTCTATGCTTTACATGCAATTCCAGTGTACCTCCTGAAATCGATTTCCTGCAATTCTGCCCCGCTTTCAAGTCCTCTTGGCAGCCTTACTTCAATATATTTTTGGACGATAGCTGTCATTTATAACTCTGCAGGTTTGTGAATTACAGTGCCCCTGAGCTCCTTTCTTCAACTCGCTTTCTTGTGAGCTGGCCGCAACACCACCGGATTGCATAAGGCCCTAGTGTATTTCCGGCACGGCACGCTGAGCCTTTGGTTAATTCCTCTTTCTGGTCGGAAATGAGAGTTAAATTTGCCCGTCCAGACACTTCCAGCTAGTCTCTCTTTCGTTCTCCCTATTCCTGTTCATTTTCCACAGAAATTGCAAACTGGGCCAAACAGGAGGTTAAAGGCACTGACTCTCCAAGTGGGGAGAGTGTTAGTAAAGCGTCTGGAATGTTGCACCCGAGTACCAGGGGACGAAAACGAGACACATTTGAACACGTTTCCGAATCACACGGTGGATCATACTCTGCGTTCCACATGCATGTTTTAGCTGAAGGAAGAATCCCTTAAACCTGGAGAGTTGAGACCCATGGAATGGGTACCATGCAATATGACTTTAAAGGGTCTGCATTTGCTCACCGAACCTCACCAATCCTATCACTGCTGCGTTTATGCCACTGTACACACGCTTGATTCTCTTTCGGAGACATATAAATCCGTAGGTTTTAAGATTATTTCTAGTCAGGTATATTCTTAGGCGTTTAATATGGGGTGTTGAGTCCACTTCGTTCAGCAAGGAGTAGCTCTTGTCTATTGCATATTTGGCTTAAGGAACGGTATCTGTGCTAATTTCAATCTCTGGTTTCATGCAGCACCCCAACTCACCTTTCCCCTTAAGCAAGCATAAGTTGGTTTTCTACATTTGAGACCCTGTTCTGTTTTGTAATTCAGTTCCTGTGTAGCCAAGTTTACATTCCGTGTATTGGTGATATCTTATGATGTTTCTTTTTCTGTGTGACTTATTTCACTTAGAATCATCGTACCTGAATCCACTCATTATGCTGGTACGGGCCTGATGACATAGATTTCATTGCTGAGTGATATTGCATTGTACCTAAGTACCACAACTTCTTTATCCATTTTTAGCTTTCTGTGATATTGAACTTGTACCATAAACGAGGTTCTTGTAAACAGAGCCTTCCCAAACTTTGGGGTGGCTGTGTCTTTTTGATTTTAATTTCCCTAAGCTATAGGACCATAAGTGGAAGTGCCCTAGGCTCTGTTGCTTTGTTTTTTAGATGTTTCAGGAAACAGCATACACTTCCCCAGAGTGGCTGTTGGCAGTTTACATCCCGCCCATCAGCATAACAAGGCTCCCAGTTCTCCATGGCCTGTCCTGCCTTTCTGGATTTTACACATTTTTCAGATGGCCCTTTTAACTGGGCGGCAGTGAGACTTCATTGTAGTGCAGATTTCCTTTGCAAGCTTGCTTGGTTGGCCAAAAAGGGCGTATGCGTTTTTTCCTGAATATATTCAGGAAAAAACGCATACGCCCTTTTTGCCCAAGTGCATCATTGTGGACGTTCTGCCTCTTTTCCTATGCTTTACATGCAATTCCAGTCTACCTCCTGAAATCGGTTTCGTGCAATTCTGCACCACTTTCAAGTCCTCTTGGCAGCCTTACTTCAATATATTTTTCGACGATAGCTGTCATTTATAACTCTGCAGGTTTGTGAATTACAGTGCCCCTGAGCTCCTTTCTTCAACTCGCTTTTTTGTGAGCTGGCCGCAACACCGCAGGATTGCTTCAGGCCCTAGTGTGGATCCAGCACGGCACGCTGAGCCTTTGGTTAATTCCTCTTCCTGGTGGGAAATGAGAGTTAAATTTGCCCGTCCAGACACCTCCAGCTAGTTTATCATTGGTTCTCCCTATTCCTGTACATTTTCCGCAGAAATTGCAAACTGGGCCATACAGGAGGTTAAAGGCACTGACTCTCCAAGTGGAGAGAGTGTTAGTAAAGCGTCTGGAGTGTTGCACCCGAGTACCAGGGGACGAAAACTGAGACACATTTGAACACGTTTCCTGATCACATGGTGGATCATACTCTGTGTTCCACATGCATGTTTTAGCTGAAGGAAGAATCCCTTAAACTTGGAGAGTTGAGACCCATGGAATGGGTACCATGCAATATGACTTCAAAGGGTCTGCATTTGCTCACCGAACCTCACCAATCCTATCACTGCTGCGTTTATGCTGCTGTACACACGCTTGATTCTCTTTCGGAGACATATAAATCCGTAGGTTTTAATATTCTTACTAGTCAGGTATATTCTTTGGCGTTTAATATGGGGTGTTGAGTCCACTTCGTTGAGCAAGGAGTAGCTCTTGTCTACTACATATTTGGCTTATGGAACGGTATCTGTGCTAATTTCAATCTCTGGTTTCATGCAGCACCCCAACTCACCTTTCCCCTTAAGCAAGCATAAGTTGGTTTTCTACATTTGAGACCCTGTTCTGTTTTGTAATTCAGTTCTTGTGTAGCCAAGTTTACCTTCCGTGTAGTAGTGATATCTTATGGTGTTTCTTTTTCTGTGTGACTTATTTCACTTAGAATCATCATACCTGAATCCACTCATTATGCTGCTACGGGCCTGATGACATAGATTTCATTGCTGAGTGATATTGCATTGTACGTAAGTACCACAACATCTTTATCCATTTTCCCTTTCTGTGATATTGAACTTGTACCGTAAACGAGGTTCTTGTAAACAGAGCCGTCCCAAACTTTGGGGTGACCGTGTCTTTTTGATTTTAATTTCCCTAAGCTATAGGACCATAAGTGGAAGTGACCTAGGCTCTGTTGCTTTGTTTTTTAGATGTTTCAGGAAACACCATACACTTCTCCAGAGTGGCTGTTGGCAATTTACATCCCGCCCATCAGCATAACAAGGCTCCCAGTTCTCCATGGCCTGTCCTGCCTTTCTGGATTTTACACTTTTTTCAGATGGCCCTTTTGACCGGGGGGCAGTGAGACTTCATTGTAGTGCAGATATCCTTTGCAAGCTTGCTTGGTTGGCCAAAAAGGGCGTATGCGTTTTTTCCTGAATATATTCAGGAAAAAACGCATACGCCCTTTTTGGCCAAGTGCATCATTTTGGACGTTCTGCCTCTATTCCTATGCTTTACATGCAATTCCAGTGTACCTCCTGAAATCGATTTCCTGCAATTCTGCCCCGCTTTCAAGTCCTCTTGGCAGCCTTACTTCAATATATTTTTGGACGATAGCTGTCATTTATAACTCTGCAGGTTTGTGAATTACAGTGCCCCTGAGCTCGTTTCTTCAACTCGCTTTCTTGTGAGCTGGCCGCAACACCGCAGGATTGCTTCAGGCCCTAGTGTAGTTCCGGCACGGCACGCTGAGCCTTTGGTTAATTCCTCTTCCTGGTGGGAAATGAGAGTTAAATTTGCCCGTCCAGACACCTCCAGCTAGTCTCTCTTTCGTTCTCCCTATTCCTATTCATTTTCCACAGAAATTACAAACTGGGCCAAACAGGAGGTTAAAGGCACTGACTCTCCAAGTGGGGAGAGTGTTAGTAAAGCATCTGGAATGTTTCACCCGAGTACCAGGGACGAAAACGAGACACATTTGAACACGTTTCCCGATCACACGGTGGATCATACTCTGGGTTCCACATGCATGTTTTAGCTGAAGGAAGAATCCCTTAAACCTGGAGAGTTGAGACCCATGGAATGGGTACCATGCAATATGACTTCAAAGGGTCTGCATTTGCTCACCGAACCTCACCAATCCTATCACTGCTGCGTTTATGCCGCTGTACACACGCTTGATTCTCTTTCGGAGACATATAAATCCGTAGGTTTTAAGATTATTTCTAGTCAGGTATATTCTTAGGCGTTTAATATGGGGTGTTGAGTCCACTTCGTTCAGCAAGGAGTAGCTCTTGTCTATTGCATATTTGGCTTATGGAACGGTATCTGTGCTAATTTCAATCTCTGGTTTCATGCAGCACCCCAACTCACCTTTCCACTTAAGCAAGCATAAGTTGGTTTTCTACATTTGACACCCTGTTCTGTTTTGTAATTCAGTTCCTGTGTAGCCAAGTTTACATTCCGTGTAGTAGTGATATCTTATGATGTTTCTTTTTCTGTGTGACTTATTTCACTTAGACTCATCATACCTGCATCCACTCATTATGCTGCTACGGGCCTGATGACATAGATTTCATTGCTGAGTGATATTGCATTGTACGTAAGTACCACAACTTCTTTATCCATTTTTTGCTTTCTGTGATATTGAACTTGTACCGTAAACGAGGTTCTTGTAAACAGAGCCGTCCCAAACTTTGGGGTGACCGTGTCTTTTTGATTTTAATTTCCCTAAGCTATAGGACCATAAGTGGAAGTGCCCTAGGCTCTGTTGCTTTGTTTTTTAGATGTTTCAGGAAACACCATACACTTCTCCATAGTGGCTGTTGGCAATTTACATCACGCCCACCAGCATAACAAGGCTCCCAGTTCTCCATGGCCTGTCCTGCCTTTCTGGATTTTACACATTTTTCAGATGGCCCTTTTTACCGGGGGGCAGTGAGACTTCATTGTAGTGCAGATTTCCTTTGCAAGCTTGCTTGGTTGGCCAAAAAGGGCGTATGCGTTTTTTCCTGAATATATTCAGGAAAAAACGCATACGCCCTTTTTGGCCAAGTGCATCATTGTGGACGTTCTGCCTCTTTTCCTATGCTTTACATGCAATTCCTGTCTACCTCCTGAAATCGGTTTCCTGCAATTCTGCCCCGCTTTCAAGTCCTCTTGGCAGCCTTACTTCAATATATTTTTGGACGATAGCTGTCATTTATAACTCTGCAGGTTTGTGAATTACAGTGCCCCTGAGCTCGTTTCTTCAAGTCGCTTTCTTGTGAGCTGGCCGCAACACTGCAGGATTGCTTCAGGCCCTAGTTTGGTTCTGGCACGGCATGCTGAACCTTTGGTTAATTCCTCTTCCTGGTGGGAAATGAGAGTTAAATTTGCCCGTCCAGACACCTCGAGCTAGTCTCTCATTGGTTCTCACTATTCCTGTTCATCTTCCACAGAAATTGCAAACTGGGCCAAACAGGAGGTTAAAGGCACTGACTCTCCAAGTGGGGAGAGTGTTAGTAAAGCGTCTGGAGTGTTGCACCCGAGTACCAGGGGACTAAAACTGAGACACATTTGAACACATTTCCCGATCACATGGTGGATCATACTCTTGGTTCCACATGGATGTTTTAGCTGAAGGAAGAATCCCTTAGACCTAGAGAGTTGAGACCGATGTAATGGGTACCATGCAATATGACTTCAAAGGGTCTGCATTTGCTCACCGAACCTCACCAATCCTATCACTGCTGCGTTTATGCCGCTGTACACACGCTTGATTCTCTTTCGGAGACATATAAATCCATAGGTTTTAAGATTCTTACTAGTCAGGTATATTCTTAGGCGTTTAATATGGGGTGTTGAGTCCACTTCGTTGAGTAAGGAGTAGCTCTTGTCTATTACATATTTGGCTTATGGAACGGTATCTGTGCTAATTTCTATCTCTGGTTTTATGCAGCACCCCAACTCACCTTTCCCCTTAAGCAAGCATAAGTTGGTTTTCTACATTTGAGACCCTGTTTTGCTTTGTAATTCAGTTCCTGTGTAGCCAAGTTTACATTCCATGTATTGGTGATACCTTATGATGTTTCTTTTTCTGTGTGACTTATTTCACTTAGAATCATCGTACCTGAATCCAGTCATTATGCTGCTACAGGCCTGATGACATAGATTTCATTGCTGAGTGATATTGCATTGTACGTAAGTACCACAACTTCTTTATCCATTTTTCGCTTTCTGTGATATTGAACTTGTACCGTAAACAAGGTTCTTGTAAACAGAGCCGTCCCAAACTTGGGGTGGCTGTGTCTTTTTGATTTTAATTTCCCTAAGCTATAGGACCATAAGTGGAAGTGCCCTAGGCTCTGTTGCTTTGTTTTTTGGATGTTTCAGGAAACACCATACACTTCTCCAGAGTGGCTGCTGGCAATTTACATCCCGCCCATCAGCATAACAAGGCTCCCAGTTCTCCATGGCCTGTCCTGCCTTTCTGGATTTTACACTTTTTTCAGATGGCCCTTTTGACCGGGGGGCAGTGAGACTTCATTGTAGTGCAGATTTCCTTTGCAAGCTTGCTTGGTTGGCCAAAAAGGGCGTATGCGTTCTTTCCTGAATATATTCAGGAAAAAACGCATACGCCCATTTTGGCCAACCAAGTGCATCATTGTGGACGTTCTGCCTCTTTTCCTATGCTTTACATGCAATTCCAGTGTACCTCCTGAAATCGGTTTCCTGCAATTCTGCCCCGCTTTCAAGTCCTCTTGGCAGCCTTACTTCAATATATTTTTGGACGATAAGTGTCATTTATAACTCTGAAGGGTTGTGAATTACAGTGTCCCTGAGCTCCTTTCTTCAACTCGCTTTTTTGTGAGCTGGCCGCAACACCGCAGGATTGCTTCAGGCCCTAGTGTGGTTCCGGCATGGCACGCTGAGCCTTTGGTTAATTCCTCTTCCTGGTGGGAAATGAGAGTTAAATTTACCCTTCCAGACACCTCCAGCTAGTCTCTCCTTGGTTCTCCATCTTCCTGTTCATCTTCCACAGAAATTACAAACTGGGCCAAACAGGAGGTTAAAGGCACTGACTCTCCAAGTGGGGAGAGTGTTAGTAAAGCATCTGGAATGTTGCACCCGAGTACCAGGGACGAAAACGAGACACATTTGAACACGTTTCCCGATCACACGGTGGATCATACTCTGGGTTCCACATGCATGTTTTAGCTGAAGGAAAAATCCCTTAAACCTGGAGAGTTGAGACCCATGGAATGGGTACCATGCAATATGACTTCAAAGGGTCTGCATTTGCTCACCTAACCTCACCAATCCTATCACTGCTGCGTTTATGCCGCTGTACACACGCTTGATTGTCTTTCGGAGACATATAAATCCGTAGGTTTTAAGATTATTTCTAGTCAGGTATATTCTTAGGCGTTTAATATGGGGTGTTGAGTCCACTTCGTTGAGCAAGGACTAGCTCTAGTCTATTGCATATTTGGCTTATAGAACAGTATCTGTGCTAATTTCAATCTCTGGTTTCATGCAGCACCCCAACTCACCTTTCCCCTTAAGCAAGCATAAGTTGGTTTTCTACATTTGACACCCTGTTCTGTTTTGTAATTCAGTTCCTGTGTAGCCAAGTTTACATTCCGTGTAGTAGTGATATCTTATGATGTTTCTTTTTCTGTGTGACTTATTTCACTTAGACTCATCATACCTGCATCCACTCATTATGCTGCTACGGGCCTGATGACATAGATTTCATTGCTGAGTGACATTGCATTGTACGTAAGTACCACAACTTCTTTATCCATTTTTCGCTTTCTGTGATATTGAACTTGTACCGTAAACGAGGTTCTTGTAAACAGAGCCGTCCCAAACTTTGGGGTGACCGTGTCTTTTTGATTTTAATTTCCCTAAGCTATAGGACCATAAGTGGAAGTGCCCTAGGCTCTGTTGCTTAGTTTTTTAGATGTTTCAGGAAACACCATACACTTCTCCAGAGTGGCTGTTGGCAATTTACATCCCGCCCATCAGCATAACAAGGCTCCCAGTTCTCCATGGCCTGTCCTGCCTTTCTAGATTTTACACTTTTTTCAGATGGCCCTTTTGACCGGGGGGCTGTGAGACTTCATTGTAGTGCAGATATCCTTTGCAAGCTTGCTTGGTTGGCCAAAAAGGGCGTATGCGTTTTTTCCTGAATATATTCAGGAAAAAACGCATACGCCCTTTTTGGCCAAGTGCATCATTGTGGACGTTCTGCCTCTTTTCTATGCTTTACATGCAATTCCAGTGTACCTCCTGAAATCGATTTCCTGCAATTCTGCCCCGCTTTCAAGTCCTCTTGGCAGCCTTACTTCAATATATTTTTGGACGATAACTGTCATTTATAACTCTGCAGGTTTGTGAATTACAGTGCCCCTGAGCTCCTTTCTTCAACTCGCTTTCTTGTGAGCTGGCCGCAACACCACCGGATTGCATAAGGCCCTAGTGTATTTCCGGCACGGCACGCTGAGCCTTTGGTTAATTCCTCTTTCTGGTCGGAAATGAGAGTTAAATTTGCCCGTCCAGACACCTCCAGCTAGTCTCTCTTTCGTTCTCCCTATTCCTGTTCATTTTCCACAGAAATTGCAAACTGGGCCAAACAGGAGGTTAAAGGCACTGACTCTCCAAGTGGGGAGAGTGTTAGTAAAGCGTCTGGAATGTTGCACCCGAGTACCAGGGGACGAAAACGAGAAACATTTGAACACGTTTCCGAATCACACGGTGGATCATACTCTGCGTTCCACATGCATGTTTTAGCTGAAGGAAGAATCCCTTAAACCTGGAGAGTTGAGACCCATGGAATGGGTACCATGCAATATGACTTTAAAGGGTCTGCATTTGCTCACCGAACCTCACCAATCCTATCACTGCTGCGTTTATGCCACTGTACACACGCTTGATTCTCTTTCGGAGACATATAAATCCGTAGGTTTTAAGATTATTTCTAGTCAGGTATATTCTTAGGCGTTTAATATGGGGTGTTGAGTCCACTTCGTTCAGCAAGGAGTAGCTCTTGTCTATTGCATATTTGGCTTAAGGAACGGTATCTGTGCTAATTTCAATCTCTGGTTTCATGCAGCACCCCAACTCACCTTTCCCCTTAAGCAAGCATAAGTTGGTTTTCTACATTTGAGACCCTGTTCTGTTTTGTAATTCAGTTCCTGTGTAGCCAAGTTTACATTCCGTGTATTGGTGATATCTTATGATGTTTCTTTTTCTGTGTGACTTATTTCACTTAGAATCATCGTACCTGAATCCACTCATTATGCTGGTACGGGCCTGATGACATAGATTTCATTGCTGAGTGATATTGCATTGTACCTAAGTACCACAACTTCTTTATCCATTTTTAGCTTTCTGTGATATTGAACTTGTACCATAAACGAGGTTCTTGTAAACAGAGCCTTCCCAAACTTTGGGGTGGCTGTGTCTTTTTGATTTTAATTTCCCTAAGCTATAGGACCATAAGTGGAAGTGCCCTAGGCTCTGTTGCTTTGTTTTTTAGATGTTTCAGGAAACAGCATACACTTCCCCAGAGTGGCTGTTGGCAGTTTACATCCCGCCCATCAGCATAACAAGGCTCCCAGTTCTCCATGGCCTGTCCTGCCTTTCTGGATTTTACACATTTTTCAGATGGCCCTTTTAACTGGGCGGCAGTGAGACTTCATTGTAGTGCAGATTTCCTTTGCAAGCTTGCTTGGTTGGCCAAAAAGGGCGTATGCGTTTTTTCCTGAATATATTCAGGAAAAAACGCATACGCCCTTTTTGCCCAAGTGCATCATTGTGGACGTTCTGCCTCTTTTCCTATGCTTTACATGCAATTCCAGTCTACCTCCTGAAATCGGTTTCGTGCAATTCTGCACCACTTTCAAGTCCTCTTGGCAGCCTTACTTCAATATATTTTTCGACGATAGCTGTCATTTATAACTCTGCAGGTTTGTGAATTACAGTGCCCCTGAGCTCCTTTCTTCAACTCGCTTTTTTGTGAGCTGGCCGCAACACCGCAGGATTGCTTCAGGCCCTAGTGTGGATCCAGCACGGCACGCTGAGCCTTTGGTTAATTCCTCTTCCTGGTGGGAAATGAGAGTTAAATTTGCCCGTCCAGACACCTCCAGCTAGTTTATCATTGGTTCTCCCTATTCCTGTACATTTTCCGCAGAAATTGCAAACTGGGCCATACAGGAGGTTAAAGGCACTGACTCTCCAAGTGGAGAGAGTGTTAGTAAAGCGTCTGGAGTGTTGCACCCGAGTACCAGGGGACGAAAACTGAGACACATTTGAACACGTTTCCTGATCACATGGTGGATCATACTCTGTGTTCCACATGCATGTTTTAGCTGAAGGAAGAATCCCTTAAACTTGGAGAGTTGAGACCCATGGAATGGGTACCATGCAATATGACTTCAAAGGGTCTGCATTTGCTCACCGAACCTCACCAATCCTATCACTGCTGCGTTTATGCTGCTGTACACACGCTTGATTCTCTTTCGGAGACATATAAATCCGTAGGTTTTAATATTCTTACTAGTCAGGTATATTCTTTGGCGTTTAATATGGGGTGTTGAGTCCACTTCGTTGAGCAAGGAGTAGCTCTTGTCTACTACATATTTGGCTTATGGAACGGTATCTGTGCTAATTTCAATCTCTGGTTTCATGCAGCACCCCAACTCACCTTTCCCCTTAAGCAAGCATAAGTTGGTTTTCTACATTTGACACCCTGTTCTGTTTTGTAATTCAGTTCCTGTGTAGCCAAGTTTACATTCCGTGTAGTAGTGATATCTTATGATGTTTCTTTTTCTGTGTGACTTATTTCACTTAGACTCATCATACCTGCATCCACTCATTATGCTGCTACGGGCCTGATGACATAGATTTCATTGCTGAGTGACATTGCATTGTACGTAAGTACCACAACTTCTTTATCCATTTTTCGCTTTCTGTGATATTGAACTTGTACCGTAAACGAGGTTCTTGTAAACAGAGCCGTCCCAAACTTTGGGGTGACCGTGTCTTTTTGATTTTAATTTCCCTAAGCTATAGGACCATAAGTGGAAGTGCCCTAGGCTCTGTTGCTTAGTTTTTTAGATGTTTCAGGAAACACCATACACTTCTCCAGAGTGGCTGTTGGCAATTTACATCCCGCCCATCAGCATAACAAGGCTCCCAGTTCTCCATGGCCTGTCCTGCCTTTCTAGATTTTACACTTTTTTCAGATGGCCCTTTTGACCGGGGGGCTGTGAGACTTCATTGTAGTGCAGATATCCTTTGCAAGCTTGCTTGGTTGGCCAAAAAGGGCGTATGCGTTTTTTCCTGAATATATTCAGGAAAAAACGCATACGCCCTTTTTGGCCAAGTGCATCATTGTGGACGTTCTGCCTCTTTTCTATGCTTTACATGCAATTCCAGTGTACCTCCTGAAATCGATTTCCTGCAATTCTGCCCCGCTTTCAAGTCCTCTTGGCAGCCTTACTTCAATATATTTTTGGACGATAGCTGTCATTTATAACTCTGCAGGTTTGTGAATTACAGTGCCCCTGAGCTCCTTTCTTCAACTCGCTTTCTTGTGAGCTGGCCGCAACACCACCGGATTGCATAAGGCCCTAGTGTATTTCCGGCACGGCACGCTGAGCCTTTGGTTAATTCCTCTTTCTGGTCGGAAATGAGAGTTAAATTTGCCCGTCCAGACACTTCCAGCTAGTCTCTCTTTCGTTCTCCCTATTCCTGTTCATTTTCCACAGAAATTGCAAACTGGGCCAAACAGGAGGTTAAAGGCACTGACTCTCCAAGTGGGGAGAGTGTTAGTAAAGCGTCTGGAATGTTGCACCCGAGTACCAGGGGACGAAAACGAGACACATTTGAACACGTTTCCGAATCACACGGTGGATCATACTCTGCGTTCCACATGCATGTTTTAGCTGAAGGAAGAATCCCTTAAACCTGGAGAGTTGAGACCCATGGAATGGGTACCATGCAATATGACTTTAAAGGGTCTGCATTTGCTCACCGAACCTCACCAATCCTATCACTGCTGCGTTTATGCCACTGTACACACGCTTGATTCTCTTTCGGAGACATATAAATCCGTAGGTTTTAAGATTATTTCTAGTCAGGTATATTCTTAGGCGTTTAATATGGGGTGTTGAGTCCACTTCGTTCAGCAAGGAGTAGCTCTTGTCTATTGCATATTTGGCTTAAGGAACGGTATCTGTGCTAATTTCAATCTCTGGTTTCATGCAGCACCCCAACTCACCTTTCCCCTTAAGCAAGCATAAGTTGGTTTTCTACATTTGAGACCCTGTTCTGTTTTGTAATTCAGTTCCTGTGTAGCCAAGTTTACATTCCGTGTATTGGTGATATCTTATGATGTTTCTTTTTCTGTGTGACTTATTTCACTTAGAATCATCGTACCTGAATCCACTCATTATGCTGGTACGGGCCTGATGACATAGATTTCATTGCTGAGTGATATTGCATTGTACCTAAGTACCACAACTTCTTTATCCATTTTTAGCTTTCTGTGATATTGAACTTGTACCATAAACGAGGTTCTTGTAAACAGAGCCTTCCCAAACTTTGGGGTGGCTGTGTCTTTTTGATTTTAATTTCCCTAAGCTATAGGACCAT
Source organism: Leucopleurus acutus (assembly GCF_964270905.1). Lineage (NCBI taxonomy): Eukaryota > Metazoa > Chordata > Mammalia > Artiodactyla > Delphinidae > Leucopleurus > Leucopleurus acutus. Next base: position 38,570 of record NW_028138885.1, on the reverse strand, counting down.
AAGTGGAAGTGCCCTAGGCTCTGTTGCTTTGTTTTTTAGATGTTTCAGGAAACAGCATACACTTCCCCAGAGTGGCTGTTGGCAGTTTACATCCCGCCCATCAGCATAACAAGGCTCCCAGTTCTCCATGGCCTGTCCTGCCTTTCTGGATTTTACACATTTTTCAGATGGCCCTTTTAACTGGGCGGCAGTGAGACTTCATTGTAGTGCAGATTTCCTTTGCAAGCTTGCTTGGTTGGCCAAAAAGGGCGTATGCGTTTTTTCCTGAATATATTCAGGAAAAAACGCATACGCCCTTTTTGCCCAAGTGCATCATTGTGGACGTTCTGCCTCTTTTCCTATGCTTTACATGCAATTCCAGTCTACCTCCTGAAATCGGTTTCGTGCAATTCTGCACCACTTTCAAGTCCTCTTGGCAGCCTTACTTCAATATATTTTTCGACGATAGCTGTCATTTATAACTCTGCAGGTTTGTGAATTACAGTGCCCCTGAGCTCCTTTCTTCAACTCGCTTTTTTGTGAGCTGGCCGCAACACCGCAGGATTGCTTCAGGCCCTAGTGTGGATCCAGCACGGCACGCTGAGCCTTTGGTTAATTCCTCTTCCTGGTGGGAAATGAGAGTTAAATTTGCCCGTCCAGACACCTCCAGCTAGTTTATCATTGGTTCTCCCTATTCCTGTACATTTTCCGCAGAAATTGCAAACTGGGCCATACAGGAGGTTAAAGGCACTGACTCTCCAAGTGGAGAGAGTGTTAGTAAAGCGTCTGGAGTGTTGCACCCGAGTACCAGGGGACGAAAACTGAGACACATTTGAACACGTTTCCTGATCACATGGTGGATCATACTCTGTGTTCCACATGCATGTTTTAGCTGAAGGAAGAATCCCTTAAACTTGGAGAGTTGAGACCCATGGAATGGGTACCATGCAATATGACTTCAAAGGGTCTGCATTTGCTCACCGAACCTCACCAATCCTATCACTGCTGCGTTTATGCTGCTGTACACACGCTTGATTCTCTTTCGGAGACATATAAATCCGTAGGTTTTAATATTCTTACTAGTCAGGTATATTCTTTGGCGTTTAATATGGGGTGTTGAGTCCACTTCGTTGAGCAAGGAGTAGCTCTTGTCTACTACATATTTGGCTTATGGAACGGTATCTGTGCTAATTTCAATCTCTGGTTTCATGCAGCACCCCAACTCACCTTTCCCCTCAAGCAAGCATAAGTTGGTTTTCTACATTTGAGACACTGTTCTGTTTTGTAATTCAGTTCTTGTGTAGCCAAGTTTACCTTCCGTGCAGTAGTGATATCTTATGGTGTTTCTTTTTCTGTGTGACTTATTTCACTTAGAATCATCATACCTGAATCCACTCATTATGCTGCTACGGGCCTGATGACATAGATTTCATTGCTGAGTGATATTGCATTGTATGTAAGTACCACAACTTCTGTATCCATTTTTCGCTTTCTGTGATATTGAACTTGTACGGTAAATGAGGTTCTTGTAAACAGAGCCGTCCCAAAGTTTGGGGAGGCTGTGTCTTTTTGATTTTAATTTCCCTAAGCTATAGGACCATAAGTGGAAGTGCCCTAGGCTCTGTTGCTTTGTTTTTTAGATGTTTCAGGAAACACCATACACTTCTCCAGAGTGGCTGTTGGCAATTTACATCCCGCCCATCAGCATAACAAGGCTCCCAGTTCTCCATGGCCTGTCCTGCCTTTCTGGATTTTACACTTTTCTCAGATGGCCCTTTTGACCGGGGGGCAGTGAGACTTCATTGTAGTGCAGATTTCCTTTGCAAGCTTGCTTGGTTGGCCAAAAAGGGCGTATGCGTTTTTTCCTGAATATATTCAGGAAAAAACGCATACGCCCTTTTTGGCCAAGTGCATCATTGTGGACGTTCTGCCTCTTTTCCTATGCTTTACATGCAATTTCTGTCTACCTCCTGAAATCGGTTTCCTGCAATCCTGCCCCGCTTTCAAGTCCTCTTGGCAGCCTTACTTCAATATATTTTTGGACGATAGCTGTCATTTATAACTCTGCAGGTTTGTGAATTACAGTGCCCCTGAGCTCCTTTCTTCAACTCGCTTTCTTGTGAGCTGGCCGCAACACCGCAGGATTGCTTCAGGCCCTAGTGTGGTTCCGGCAAGGCATGCTGAGCCTTTTGTTAATTCCTCTTTCTGGTGGGAAATGAGAGTTAAATTTGCCCGTCCAGACACCTCCAGCTAGTTTCTCATTGGTTCTCCCTATTCTTGTACATTTTCCGTAGAAATTGCAAACTGGGCCAAACAGGAGTTTAAAGACACTGACTCTCCAAGTGGGGAGAGTGCTAGTAAAGCGTCTTGAATGTTGCACCCGAGTACCAGGGGACGAAAACTGAGACACATTTGAACACGTTTCCTGATCACACGGTGGATCATACTCTGTGTTCCACATGCATGTTTTAGCTGAAGGAAGAATCCCTTAAACCTGGAGAGTTGAGACCCATGGAATGGGTACCATGCAATATGACTTCAAAGGGTCTGCATTTGCTCACCTAACCTCACCAATCCTATCACTGCTGCGTTTATGCCGCTGTACACACGCTTGATTCTCTTTCGGAGACATATAAATCCGTAGGTTTTAAGATTATTTCTAGTCAGGTATATTCTTAGGCGTTTAATATGGGGTGTTGAGTCCACTTCGTTCAGCAAGGAGTAGCTCTAGTCTATTGCATATTTGGCTTATGGAACAGTATCTGTGCTAATTTCAATCTCTGGTTTCATGCAGCACCCCAACTCACCTTTCCCCTTAAGCAAGCATAAGTTGGTTTTCTACATTTGACACCCTGTTCTGTTTTGTAATTCAGTTCCTGTGTTGCCAAGTTTACATTCCGTGTAGTAGTGATATCTTATGATGTTTCTTTTTCTGTGTGACTTATTTCACTTAGACTCATCATACCTGCATCCACTCATTATGCTGCTACGGGCCTGATGACATAGATTTCATTGCTGAGTGATATTGCATTGTACGTAAGTACCACAACTTCTTTATCCATTTTTTGCTTTCTGTGATATTGAACTTGTAACATAAACGAGGTTCTTGTAAACAGAGCCGGCCCAAACTTTGGGGTGGCTGTGTCTTTTTGATTTTAATTTCCCTAAGCTATAGGACCATAAGTGGAAGTGCCCTAGGCTCTGTTGCTTTGTTTTTTAGATGTTTCAGGAAACACCATACACTCCTCCAGAGAGGCTGTTGGCAATTTACATCACGACCACCAGCATAACAAGGCTCCCAGTTCTCCATGGCCTGTCCTGCCTTTCTGGATTTTACACTTTTTTCAGATGGCCCTTTTGACCGGGGGGCAGTGAGACTTCATAGTAGTGCAGATTTCCTTTGCAAGCTTGCTTGGTTGGCCAAAAAGGGCGTATGCGTTTTTTCCTGAATATATTCAGGAAAAAATGCATACGCCCTTTTTGGCCAAGTGCATCATTGTGGACGTTCTGCCTCTTTTCCTATGCTTTACATGCAATTCCAGTGTACCTCCTGAAATCGATTTCCTGCAATTCTGCCCCGCTTTCAAGTCCTCTTGGCAGCCTTACTTCAATATATTTTTGGACGATAGCTGTCATTTATAACTCTGCAGGTTTGTGAATTACAGTGCCCCTGAGCTCGTTTCTTCAACTCGCTTTCTTGTGAGCTGGCCGCAACACCGCAGGATTGCTTCAGGCCCTAGTGTAGTTCCGGCACGGCACGCTGAGCCTTTGGTTAATTCCTCTTCCTGGTGGGAAATGAGAGTTAAATTTGCCCGTCCAGACACCTCCAGCTAGTCTCTCTTTCGTTCTCCCTATTCCTGTTCATTTTCCACAGAAATTACAAACTGGGCCAAACAGGAGGTTAAAGGCACTGACTCTCCAAGTGGGGAGAGTGTTAGTAAAGCGTCTGGAGTGTTGCACCCGAGTACCAGGGAACGAAAACTGAGACACATTTGAACACGTTTCCTGATCACACGGTGGATCATACTCTGTGTTCCACATGCATGTTTTAGCTGAAGGAAGAATCCCTTAAACTTGGAGAGTTGAGACCCATGGAATGGGTACCATGCAATATGACTTCAAAGGGTCTGCATTTGCTCACCGAACCTCACCAATCCTATCACTGCTGCGTTTATGCTGCTGTACACACGCTTGATTCTCTTTCGGAGACATATAAATCCGTAGGTTTTAATATTCTTACTAGTCAGGTATATTCTTTGGCGTTTAATATGGGGTGTTGAGTCCACTTCGTTGAGCAAGGAGTAGCTCTTGTCTATTACATATTTGGCTTATGGAACGGTATCTGTGCTAATTTCAATCTCTGGTTTCATGCAGCACCCCAACTCACCTTTCCCCTCAAGCAAGCATAAGTTGGTTTTCTACATTTGAGACACTGTTCTGTTTTGTAATTCAGTTCTTGTGTAGCCAAGTTTACCTTCCGTGCAGTAGTGATATCTTATGGTGTTTCTTTTTCTGTGTGACTTATTTCACTTAGAATCATCATACCTGAATCCACTCATTATGCTGCTACGGGCCTGATGACATAGATTTCATTGCTGAGTGATATTGCATTGTATGTAAGTACCACAACTTCTGTATCCATTTTTCGCTTTCTGTGATATTGAACTTGTACGGTAAACGAGGTTCTTGTAAACAGAGCCTTCCCAGACTTTGGGGTGGCTGTGTCTTTTTGATTTTAATTTCCCTAAACTATAGGACCATAAGTGGAAGTGCCCTAGGCTCTGTTGCTTTGTTTTTTAGATGTTTCAGGAAACACCATACACTTCTCCAGAGTGGCTGTTGGCAATTTACATCACGACCACCAGCATAACAAGGCTCCCAGTTCTCCATGGCCTGTCCTGCCTTTCTGGATTTTACACTTTTTTCAGATGGCCCTTTTGACCGGGGGGCAGTGAGACTTCATAGTAGTGCAGATTTCCTTTGCAAGCTTGCTTGGTTGGCCAAAAAGGGCGTATGCGTTTTTTCCTGAATATATTCAGGAAAAAATGCATACGCCCTTTTTGGCCAAGTGCATCATTGTGGACGTTCTGCCTCTTTTCCTATGCTTTACATGCAATTCCAGTGTACCTCCTGAAATCGATTTCCTGCAATTCTGCCCCGCTTTCAAGTCCTCTTGGCAGCCTTACTTCAATATATTTTTGGACGATAGCTGTCATTTATAACTCTGCAGGTTTGTGAATTACAGTGCCCCTGAGCTCCTTTCTTCAACTCGCTTTCTTGTGAGCTGGCTGCAACACCAAAGGATTGCTTCTGGTCCTAGTGTGGATCCGGCACGGCACGCAGAGCCTTTGGTTAATTCCTCTTCCTGGTGGGAAATGAGAGTTAAATTTGCCCGTCCAGACACCTCCAGGTAGTTTCTCATTGGTTCTCCCTATTCCTGAACATTTTCCGCAGAAATTGCAAACTGGGCCATACAGGAGGTTAAAGGCACTGACTCTCCAAGTGGGGAGAGTGTTAGTAAAGCGTCTGGAGTGTTGCACCCAAGTACCAGGGGAAGAAAACTGAGACACATTTGAACACGTTTCCCGATCACACGGTGGATCATACTCTGTGTTCCACATGCATGTTTTAGCTGAAGGAAGAATCCCTTAAACCTGGAGAGTTGAGACCCATGGAATGGGTACCATGCAATATGACTTCAAAGGGTCTGCATTTGCTCACCGAACCTCACCAATCCTATCACTGCTGCGTTTATGCCGCTGTACACACGCTTGATTCTCTTTCGGAGACATATAAATCCATAGGTTTTAATATTCTTACTAGTCAGGTATATTCTTAGGCGTTTAATATGGGGTGTTGAGTCCACTTCGTTCAGCAAGGAGTAGCTCTTGTCTATTGCATATTTGGCTTATGGAACGGTATCTGTGCTAATTTCAATCTCTGGTTTCATGCAGCACCCCAACTCACCTTTCCCCTTAAGCAAGCATAAGTTGGTTTTCTACATTTGACACCCTGTTCTGTTTTGTAATTCAGTTCCTGTGTAGCCAAGTTTACATTCCGTGTATTGGTGATATCTTATGATGTTTCTTTTTCTGTGTGACTTATTTCACTTAGAATCATCGTACCTGAATCCACTCATTATGCTTCTACGTGCCTGATGGCATAGATTTCATTGCTGAGTGATATTGCATTGTACGTAAGTACCACAACTTCTTTATCCATTTTTCGCTTTCTGTGATATTGAACTTGTACCATAAACGAGGTTCTTGTAAACAGAGCCGTCCCAAACTTTGGGGTGGCTGTGTCTTTTTGATTTTAATTTCCCTAAGCTATAGGACCATAAGTGGAAGTGCCCTAGGCTCTGTTGCTTTGTTTTTTAGATGTTTCAGGAAACACCATACACTTCTCCAGAGTGGCTGTTGGCAATTTACATCCCGCCCATCAGCATAACAAGGCTCCCAGTTCTCCATGGCCTGCCCTGCCTTTCTGGATTTTACACATTTTTCAGATGGCCCTTTTGACTGGGCGGCAGTGAGACTTCATTGTAGTGCAGATTTCCTTTGCAAGCTTGCTTGGTTGGCCAAAAAGTGCGTATGCGTTTTTTCCTGAATATATTCAGGAAAAAACGCATACGCCCTTTTTGGCCAAGTGCATCGTTGTGGACGTTCTGCCTCTTTTCCTATGCTTTACATGCAATTCCTGTCTGCCTCCTGAAATCGGTTTCCTGCAATTCTGCTCCGCTTTCAACTCCTCTTGGCTGCCTTACTTCAATATATTTTTGGAAGATAGCTGTCATTTATAACTCTGCAGGTTTGTGAATTACAGTGCCCCTGAGCTCCTTTCTTCAACTCGCTTTCTTGTAAGCTGGCTGCAACACCAAAGGATTGCTTCTGGTCCTAGTGTGGATCCGGCCCGGCACGCTGAGCCTTTGGTTAATTCCTCTTCCTGGTGGGAAATGAGAGTTAAATTTGCCCGTCCAGACACCTCCAGCTAGTTTCTCATTGGTTCTCCCTATTCCTGAACATTTTCCGCAGAAATTGCAAACTGGGCCATACAGGAGGTTAAAGGCACTGACTCTCCAAGTGGGGAGAGTGTTAGTAAAGCGTCTGGAGTGTTGCACCCGAGTACCAGGGGACGAAAACTGAGACACATTTGAACACGTTTCCCGATCACACGGTGGATCATACTCTGTGTTCCACATGCATGTTTTAGCTGAAGGAAGAATCCCTTAAACCTGGAGAGTTGAGACCCATGGAATGGGTACCATGCAATATGACTTCAAAGGGTCTGCATTTGCTCACCGAACCTCACCAATCCTATCACTGCTGCGTTTATGCCGCTGTACACACGCTTGATTCTCTTTCGGAGACATAAATTCAAAGCTTTTAAGATTCTTACTAGTCAGGTATATTCTTAGGCGTTTAATATGGGGTGTTGAGTCCACTTCGTTGAGCAAGGAGTAGCTCTTGTCTATTACATATTTGGCTTATGGAACGGTATCTGTGCTAATTTCAATCTCTGGTTTTATGCAGCACCCCAACTCACCCTTCCCCTTAAGCAAGCCTAAGTTGGTTTTCCACATTTGACACTCTGTTCTGTTTTGTAATTCAGTTCTTGTGTAGCCAAGTTTACATTCCATGTATTAGTGATATCTTATGATGTTTCTTTTTCTGTGTGACTTATTTCACTTAGAATCATCGTACCTGAATCCATTCATTATGCTGCTACGGGCCTGATGACATAGATTTCATTGCTGACTGATATTGCATTGTACGTAAGTACCACAACTTCTTTATCCATTTTTCGCTTTCTGTGATATTGAACTTGTACCATAAACGAGGTTCTTGCAAACAGAGCCGTCCCAAACTTTAGGGTGGCTGTGTCTTTTTGATTTTAATTTCCCTAAGCTATAGGACCATAAGTGGAAGTGCCCTAGGCTCTGTTGCTTTGTTTTTTGGATGTTTCAGGAAACACCATACACTTCTCCAGAGTGGCTGTTGGCAATTTACATCACGCCCATCAGCATAACAAGGCTCCCAGTTCTCCATGGCCTGTCCTGCCTTTCTGGATTTTACACTTTTTTCAGATGGCCCTTTTGACCGGGGGGCAGTGAGACTTCATTGTAGTGCAGATTTCCTTTGCAAGCTTGCTTGGTTGGCCAAAAAGGGCGTATGCGTTTTTTCCTGAATATATTCAGGAAAAAACGCATACGCCCTTTTTGGCCAAGTGCATCATTGTGGCCGTTCTGCCTCTTTTCCTATGCTTTACATACAATTCCAGTCTACCTCCTGAAATCGGTTTCCTGCAATTCTGCCACGCTTTCAACTCCTCTTGGCAGCCTTACTTCAATATATTTTTGGAAGATACCTGTCATTTATAACTCTGCATGTTTGTGAATTACAGTGCCCCTGAGCTCCTTTCTTCAACTCGCTTTCTTGTGAGCTGGCCGCAACACTGCAGGATTGCTTCAGGCCCTAGTTTGGTTCTGGCACGGCATGCTGAACCTTTGGTTAATTCCTCTTCCTGGTGGGAAATGAGAGTTAAATTTGCCCGTCCAGACACCTCGAGCTAGTCTCTCATTGGTTCTCACTATTCCTGTTCATCTTCCACAGAAATTGCAAACTGGGCCAAACAGGAGGTTAAAGGCACTGACTCTCCAAGTGGGGAGAGTGTTAGTAAAGCGTCTGGAGTGTTGCACCCTAGTACCAGGGGACTAAAACTGAGACACATTTGAACACATTTCCCGATCACATGGTGGATCATACTCTTGGTTCCACATGGATGTTTTAGCTGAAGGAAGAATCCCTTAGACCTAGAGAGTTGAGACCGATGTAATGGGTACCATGCAATATGACTTCAAAGGGTCTGCATTTGCTCACCGAACCTCACCAATCCTATCACTGCTGCGTTTATGCCGCTGTACACACGCTTGATTCTCTTTCGGAGACATATAAATCCATAGGTTTTAAGATTCTTACTAGTCAGGTATATTCTTAGGCGTTTAATATGGGGTGTTGAGTCCACTTCGTTGAGTAAGGAGTAGCTCTTGTCTATTACATATTTGGCTTATGGAACGGTATCTGTGCTAATTTCAATCTCTGGTTTTATGCAGCACCCCAACTCACCTTTCCCCTTAAGCAAGCATAAGTTGGTTTTCTACATTTGAGACCCTGTTTTGCTTTGTAATTCACTTCCTGTGTAGCCAAGTTTACATTCCATGTATTAGTGATACCTTATGATGTTTCTTTTTCTGTGTGACTTATTTCACTTAGAATCATCGTACCTGAATCCAGTCATTATGCTGCTACAGGCCTGATGACATAGATTTCATTGCTGAGTGATATTGCATTGTACGTAAGTACCACAACTTCTTTATCCATTTTTCGCTTTCTGTGATATTGAACTTGTACCGTAAACGAGGTTCTTGTAAACAGAGCCGTCCCAAACTTGGGGTGGCTGTGTCTTTTTGATTTTAATTTCCCTAAGCTATAGGACCATAAGTGGAAGTGCCCTAGGCTCTGTTGCTTTGTTTTTTGGATGTTTCATGAAACACCATACACTTCTCCAGAGTGGCTGCTGGCAATTTACATCCCGCCCATCAGCATAACAAGGCTCCCAGTTCTCCATGGCCTGTCCTGCCTTTCTGGATTTTACACTTTTTTCAGATGGCCCTTTTGACCGGGGGGCAGTGAGACTTCATTGTAGTGCAGATTTCCTTTGCAAGCTTGCTTGGTTGGCCAAAAAGGGCGTATGCGTTTTTTCGTGAATATATTCAGGAAAGAAAGCATACGCCCTTTTTGGCCAAGTGCATCATTGTGGACGTTCTGCCTCTTTTCCTATGCTTTACATGCAATTCCAGTCTACCTCCTGAAATCGGTTTCCTGCAATTCTGCCCCGCTTTCAAGTCCTCTTGGCAGCCTTACTTCAATATATTTTTGGACGATAAGTGTCATTTTTAACTCTGTAGGGTTGTGAATTACAGTGTCCCTGAGCTCCTTTCTTCAACTCGCTTTTTTGTGAGCTGGCCGCAACACCGCAGGATTGCTTCAGACCCTAGTGTGGTTCCGGCATGGCACGCTGAGCCTTTGGTTAATTCCTCTTCCTGGTGGGAAATGAGAGTTAAATTTGCCCTTCCAGACACCTCCAGCTAGTCTCTCCTTGGTTCTCCATCTTCCTGTTCATCTTCCACAGAAATTACAAACTGGGCCAAACAGGAGGTTAAAGGCACTGACTCTCCAAGTGGGGAGAGTGTTAGTAAAGCATCTGGAATGTTGCACCCGAGTACCAGGGACGAAAACGAGACACATTTGAACACGTTTTCCGATCACACGGTGGATCATACTCTGGGTTCCACATGCATGTTTTAGCTGAAGGAAAAATCCCTTAAACCTGGAGAGTTGAGACCCATGGAATGGGTACCATGCAATATGACTTCAAAGGGTCTGCATTTGCTCACCTAACCTCACCAATCCTATCACTGCTGCGTTTATGCCACTGTACACACGCTTGATTCTCTTTCGGAGACATATAAATCCGTAGGTTTTAAGATTATTTCTAGTCAGGTATATTCTTAGGCGTTTAATATGGGGTGTTGAGTCCACTTCGTTCAGCAAGGAGTAGCTCTAGTCTCTTGCATATTTGGCTTATAGAACAGTATCTGTGCTAATTTCAATCTCTGGTTTCATGCAGCACCCCAACTCACCTTTCCCCTTAAGCAAGCATAAGTTGGTTTTCTACATTTGACACCCTGTTCTGTTTTGTAATTCAGTTCCTGTGTAGCCAAGTTTACATTCCGTGTAGTAGTGATATCTTATGATGTTTCTTTTTCTGTGTGACTTATTTCACTTAGACTCATCATACCTGCATCCACTCATTATGCTGCTACGGGCCTGATGACATAGATTTCATTGCTGAGTGATATTGCATTGTACGTAAGTAACACAACTTCTTTATCCATTTTTTGCTTTCTGTGATATTGAACTTGTACCGTAAACGAGGTTCTTGTAAACAGAGCCATCCCAAACTTTGGGGTGACCGTGTCTTTTTGATTTTAATTTCCCTAAGCTATGGGACCATAAGTGGAAGTGCCCTAGGCTCTGTTGCTTTGTTTTTTAGATGTTTCAGGAAACACCATACACTTCTCCAGAGTGGCTGTTGGCAATTTACATCACGACCACCAGCATAACAAGGCTCCCAGTTCTCCATGGCCTGTCCTGCCTTTCTGGATTTTACACTTTTTTCAGATGGCCCTTTTGACCGGGGGGCAGTGAGACTTCATTGTAGTGCAGATTTCCTTTGCAAGCTTGCTTGGTTGGCCAAAAAGGGCGTATGCGTTTTTTCCTGAATATATTCAGGAAAAAATGCATACGCCCTTTTTGGCCAAGTGCATCATTGTGGACGTTCTGCCTCTTTTCCTATGCTTTACATGCAATTCCAGTGTACCTCCTGAAATCGATTTCCTGCAATTCTGCCCCGCTTTCAAGTCCTCTTGGCAGCCTTACTTCAATATATTTTTGGACGATAGCTGTCATTTATAACTCTGCAGGTTTGTGAATTACAGTGCCCCTGAGCTCGTTTCTTCAACTCGCTTTCTTGTGAGCTGGCCCCAACACCGCAGGATTGCTTCAAGCCCTAGTGTAGTTCCGGCACGGCACGCTGAGCCTTTGGTTAATTCCTCTTCCTGGTGGGAAATGAGAGTTAAATTTGCCCGTCCAGACACCTCCAGCTAGTCTCTCTTTCGTTCTCCCTATTCCTGTTCATTTTCCACAGAAATTACAAACTGGGCCAAACAGGAGGTTAAAGGCACTGACTCTCCAAGTGGGGAGAGTGTTAGTAAAGCATCTGGAATGTTGCACCCGAGTACCAGGGACGAAAACGAGACACATTTGAACACGTTTCCCGATCACACGGTGGATCATACTCTGGGTTCCACATGCATGTTTTAGCTGAAGGAAGAATCCCTTAAACCTGGAGAGTTGAGACCCATGGAATAGGTACCATGCAATATGACTTCAAAGGGTCTGCATTTGCTCACCGAACCTCACCAATCCTATCACTGCTGCGTTTATGCCGCTGTACACACGCTTGATTGTCTTTCGGAGACATATAAATCCGTAGGTTTTAAGATTATTTCTAGTCAGGTATATTCTTAGGCGTTTAATATGGGGTGTTGAGTCCACTTCGTTCAGCAAGGAGTAGCTCTTGTCTATTGCATATTTGGCTTATGGAACGGTATCTGTGCTAATTTCAATCTCTGGTTTCATGCAGCACCCCAACTCACCTTTCCCCTTAAGCAAGCATAAGTTGGTTTTCTACATTTGAGACCCTGTTCTGTTTTGTAATTCAGTTCCTGTGTAGCCAAGTTTACATTCCGTGTAGTAGTGATATCTTATGATGTTTCTTTTTCTGTGTGACTTATTTCACTTAGACTCATCAAACCTGCATCCACTCATTATGCTGCTACGGGCCTGATGACATAGATTTCATTGCTGAGTGATATTGCATTGTACGTAAGTACCACAACTTCTTTACCATTTTTTGCTTTCTGTGATATTGAACTTGTACCGTAAACGAGGTTCTTGTAAACAGAGCCGTCCCAAACTTTGGGGTGGCTGTGTCTTTTTGATTTTAATTTCCCTAAACTATAGGACCATAAGTGTAAGTGCCCTAGGCTCTGTTGCTTTGTTTTTTAGATGTTTCAGGAAACACCATACACTTCTCCAGAGTGGCTGTTGGCAATTTACATCACGCCCACCAGCATAACAAGGCTCCCAGTTCTCCATGGCCTGTCCTGCCTTTCTGGATTTTACACATATTTCAGATGGCCCTTTTGACCTGGGGGCAGTGAGACTTCATTGTAGTGCAGATTTCCTTTGCAAGCTTGCTTGGTTGGCCAAAAAGGGCGTATGCGTTTTTTCCTGAATATATTCAGGAAAAAACGCATACGCCCTTTTTGGCCAAGTGCATCATTGTGGACGTTCTGCCTCTTTTCCTATGCTTTACATGCAATTCCTGTCTACCTCCTGAAATCGGTTTCCTGCAATTCTGCCCCGCTTTCAAGTCCTCTTGGCAGCCTTACTTCAATATATTTTTGGACGATAGCTGTCATTTATAACTCTGCAGGTTTGTGAATTACAGTGCCCCTGAGCTCCTTTCTTCAACTCGCTTTCTTGTGAGCTGGCTGCAACACCGTAGGATTGCTTCAGGCCCTAGTGTGGTTCCGGCACGGCATGCTGAGCCTTTGGTTAATTCCTCTTTCTGGTGGGAAATGAGAGTTAAATTTGCCCGTCCAGACACCTCCAGCTAGTTTCTCATTGGTTCTCCCTATTCCTGTACATTTTCCGCAGAAATTGCAAACTGGGCCATACAGGAGGTTAAAGGCACTGACTCTCCAAGTGGGCAGAGTGTTAGTAAAGCGTCTGGAATGTTGCACCCGAGTACCAGGGGACGAAAACTGAGACACATTTGAACACGTTTCCCGATCACACGGTGGATCATACTCTGTGTTCCACATGCATGTTTTAGCTGAAGGAAGAATCCCTTAAACCTGGAGAGTTGAGACCCATGGAATGGGTACCATGCAATATGACTTCAAAGGGTCTGCATTTGCTCACCGAACCTCACCAATCCTATCACTGCTGCGTTTATGCCGCTGTACACACGCTTGATTCTCTTTCGGAGACATATAAATCCGTAGGTTTTAAGATTATTTCTAGTCAGGTATATTCTTAGGCGTTTAAGGGTGTTGAGTCCACTTCGTTCAGCAAGGAGTAGCTCTTGTCTATTGCATATTTGGCTTATGGAACGGTATCTGTGCTAATTTCAATCTCTGGTTTCATGCAGCACCCCAACTCACCTTTCCCCTTAAGCAAGCATAAGTTGGTTTTCTACATTTGAGACCCTGTTCTGTTTTGTAATTCAGTTCCTATGTAGCCAAGTTTACATTCCGTGTATTGGTGATATCTTATGATGTTTCTTTTTCTGTGTGACTTATTTCACTTAGAATCATCGTACCTGAATCCACTCATTATGCTGCTACGGGCCTGATGACATAGATTTCATTGCTGAGTGATATTGCATTGTACGTAAGTACCACAAATTCTTTATCCATTTTTCGCTTTCTGTGATATTGAACTTGTACCGTAAACGAGGTTCTTGTAAACAGAGCTGTCCCAAACTTTGGGGTGACCGTGTCTTTTTGATTTTAATTTCCCTAAGCTATAGGACCATAAGTGGAAGTGTCCTAGGCTCTGTTGCTTTGTTTTTTAGATGTTTCAGGAAACACCATACACTTCTCCAGAGTGGCTGTTGGCAATTTACATCACGCCCACCAGCATAACAAGGCTCCCAGTTCTCCATGGCCTGTCCTGCCTTTCTGGATTTTACACTTTTTTCAGATGGCCCTTTTGACCGGGGGGCTGTGAGACTTCATTGTAGTGCAGATTTCCTTTGCAAGCTTGCTTGGTTGGCCAAAAAGGGCGTATGCGTTTTTTCCTGAATATATTCAGGAAAAAACGCATACGCCCTTTTTGGCCAAGTGCATCATTGTGGACGTTCTGCCTCTTTTCCTATGCTTTACATGCAATTCCTGTCTGCCTCCTGAAATCGGTTTCCTGCAATTCTGCTCCGCTTTCAACTCCTCTTGGATGCCTTACTTCAATATATTTTTGGAAGATAGCTGTCATTTATAACTCTGCAGGTTTGTGAATTACAGTGCCCCTGAGCTCCTTTCTTCAACTCGCTTTCTTGTGAGCTGGCTGCAACACCAAAGGATTGCTTCTGGTCCTAGTGTGGATCCGGCACGGCACGCTGAGCCTTTGGTTAATTCCTCTTCCTGGTGGGAAATGAGAGTTAAATTTGCCCGTCCAGACACCTCCAGCTAGCTTATCATTGGTTCTCCCTATTCCTGAACATTTTCCGCAGAAATTGCAAACTGGGCCATACAGGAGGTTAAAGGCACTGACTCTCCAAGTGGAGGGAGTGTTAGTAAAGCGTCTGGAGTGTTGCACCCGAGTACCAGGGGACGAAAACTGAGACACATTTGAAGACGTTTCCTGATCACACGGTGGATCATACTCTGTGTTCCACATGCATGTTTTAGCTGAAGGAAGAATCCCTTAAACTTGGAGAGTTGAGACCCATGGAATGGGTACCATGCAATATGACTTCAAAGGGTCTGCATTTGCTCACCGAACCTCACCAATCCTATCACTGCTGCGTTTATGCCGCTGTACACACGCTTGATTCTCTTTCGGAGACATAAATTCAAAGGTTTTAAGATTCTTACTAGTCAGGTATATTCTTAGGCGTTTAATATGGGGTGTTGAGTCCACTTCGTTGAGCAAGGAGTAGCTCTTGTCTATTACATATTTGGCTTATGGAACGGTATCTGTGCTAATTTCAATCTCTGGTTTTATGCAGCACCCCAACTCACCCTTCCCCTTAAGCAAGCCTAAGTTGGTTTTCTACATTTGACACTCTGTTCTGTTTTGTAATACAGTTCTTGTGTAGCCAAGTTTACATTCCATGTATTAGTGATATCTTATGATGTTTCTTTTTCTGTGTGACTTATTTCACTTAGAATCATCGTACCTGAATCCATTTATTATGCTGCTACGGGCCTGATGACATAGATTTCATTGCTGACTGATATTGCATTGTACGTAAGTACCACAACTTCTTTATCCATTTTTCTCTTTCTGTGATATTGAACTTGTACCGTAAACGAGGTTCTTGCAAACAGAGCCGTCCCAAACTTTAGGGTGGCTGTGTCTTTTTGATTTTAATTTCCCTAAGCTATAGGACCATAAGTGGAAGTGCCCTAGGCTCTGTTGCTTTGTTTTTTGGATGTTTCAGGAAACACCATACACTTCTTCAGAGTGGCTGTTGGCAATTTACATCACGCCCATCAGCATAACAAGGCTCCCAGTTCTCCATGGCCTGTCCTGCCTTTCTGGATTATACACTTTTTTCAGATGGCCCTTTTGACCGGGGGGCAGTGAGACTTCATTGTAGTGCAGATTTCCTTTGCAAGCTTGCTTGGGTGGCCAAAAAGGGCGTATGCGTTTTTTCCTGAATATATTCAGGAAAAAACGCATACGCCCTTTTTGGCCAAGTGCATCATTGTGGACGTTCTGCCTCTTTTCCTATGCTTTACATGCAATTCCAGTCTACCTCCTGAAATCGGTTTCCTGCAATTCTGCCCCGCTTTCAACTCCTCTTGGCAGCCTTACTTCAATATATTTTTGGAAGATAGCTGTCATTTATAACTCTGCAGGTTTGTGAATTACAGTGCCCCTGAGCTCCTTTCTTCAACTCGCTTTCTTGTGAGCTGGCCGCAACACTGCAGGATTGCTTCAGGCCCTAGTTTGGTTCTGGCACGGCATGCTGAACCTTTGGTTAATTCCTCTTCCTGGTGGGAAATGAGAGTTAAATTTGCCCGTCCAGACACCTCGAGCTAGTCTCTCATTGGTTCTCACTATTCCTGTTCATCTTCCACAGAAATTGCAAACTGGGCCAAACAGGAGGTTAAAGGCACTGACTCTCCAAGTGGGGAGAGTGTTAGTAAAGCATCTGGAGTGTTGCACCCGAGTACCAGGGGACTAAAACTGAGACACATTTGAACACATTTCCCGATCACATGGTGGATCATACTCTTGGTTCCACATGGATGTTTTAGCTGAAGGAAGAATCCCTTAGACCTAGAGAGTTGAGACCGATGTAATGGGTACCATGCAATATGACTTCAAAGGGTCTGCATTTGCTCACCGAACCTCAACAATCCTATCACTGCTGCGTTTATGCCGCTGTACACACGCTTGATTCTCTTTCGGAGACATATAAATCCATAGGTTTTAAGATTCTTACTAGTCAGGTATATTCTTAGGCGTTTAATATGGGGTGTTGAGTCCACTTCGTTGAGTAAGGAGTAGTTCTTGTCTATTACATATTTGGCTTATGGAACGGTATCTGTGCTAATTTCAATCTCTGGTTTTATGCAGCACCCCAACTCACCTTTCCCCTTAAGCAAGCATAAGTTGGCTTTCTACATTTGAGACCCTGTTTTGCTTTGTAATTCAGTTCCTGTGTAGCCAAGTTTACATTCCATGTATTAGTGATATCTTATGATGTTTCTTTTTCTGTGTGACTTATTTCACTTAGAATCATCGTACCTGAATCCAGTCATTATGCTGCTACAGGCCTGATGACATAGATTTCATTGCTGAGTGATATTGCATTGTACGTAAGTACCACAACTTCTTTATCCATTTTTCGCTTTCTGTGATATTGAACTTGTACCGTAAACGAGGTTCTTGTAAACAGAGCCGTCCCAAACTTGGGGTGGCTGTGTCTTTTTGATTTTAATTTCCCTAAGCTATAGGACCATAAGTGGAAGTACCCTAGGCTCTGTTGCTTTGTTTTTTGGATGTTTCAGGAAACACCATACACTTCTCCAGAGTGGCTGCTGGCAATTTACATCCCGCCCATCAGCATAACAAGGCTCCCAGTTCTCCATGGCCTGTCCTGCCTTTCTGGATTTTACACTTTTTTCAGATGGCCCTTTTGACCGTGGGGGCAGTGAGACTTCATTGTAGTGCAGATTACCTTTGCAAGCTTGCTTGGTTGGCCAAAAAGGGCGTATGCGTTTTTTCCTGAATATATTCAGGAAAGAACGCATACACCCTTTTTGGCCAAGTGCATCATTGTGGACGTTCTGCCTCTTTTCCTATGCTTTACATGCAATTCCAGTCTACCTCCTGAAATCGGTTTCCTGCAATTCTGCCCCGCTTTCAAGTCCTCTTGGCAGCCTTACTTCAATATATTTTTGGACGATAAGTGTCATTTATAACTCTGTAGGGTTGTGATTTACAGTGTCCCTGAGCTCCTTTCTTCAACTCGCTTTTTTGTGAGCTGGCCGCAACACCGCAGGATTGCTTCAGTCCCTAGTGTGGTTCCGGCATGGCACGCTGAGCCTTTGGTTAATTCCTCTTCCTGGTGGGAAATGAGAGTTAAATTTGCCCTTCCAGACACCTCCAGCTAGTCTCTCCTTGGTTCTCCATCTTCCTGTTCATCTTCCACAGAAACTGCAAACTGGGCCAAACAGGAGGTTAAAGGCACTGACTCTCCAAGTGGGGAGAGTGTTAGTAAAGCGTCTGGAATGTTGTACCCGAGTACCAGGGGACGAAAACTGAGACACATTTCAACACGTTTCCCGATCACACCGTGGATCATACTCTGGGTTCCACATGCATGTTTTAGCTGAATGAAGAATCCCTTAAACCTGGAGAGTTGAGACCATGGAATGGGTACCATGCAATATGACTTCAAAGGGTCTGCATTTGCTCACCGAACCTCACCAATCCTATCACTGCTGCATTTATGCCGCTGTACACATGCTTGATTCTCTTTCGGAGACATATAAATCCATAGGTTTTAAGATTCTTACTAGTCAGGTATATTCTTAGGCTTTTAATATGGGATGTTGAGTCCACTTCGTTGAGCAAGGAGTAGCTCTTGTCTATTACATATTTGTCTTATGGAACGGTATCTGCTAATTTCAATTTCTGGTTTTATGCAGCACCCCAACTCACCTTTCCCCTTAAGCAAGCATAAGTTGGTTTTCTACATTTGAGACCCTGTTCTGTTTTGTAATTCAGTTCCTGTGTAGCCAAGTTTACATTCCGTGTAGTAGTGATATCTTATGATGTTTCTCTTTCTGTGTGACTTATTTCACTTAGAATCATCGTACCTGAATCCACTCATTATGCTGCTACGGGCCTGATGACATAGATTTCATTGCTGAGTGATATTGCATTGTACGTAAGTACCACAACTTCTTTATCCATTTTTCGCTTTTTGCGATATTGAACGTGTACCGTAAATGAGGTTCTTGTAAACAGAGCCATCCCAACCTTTGGGGTGGCTGTGTCTTTTTGATTTTAATTTCCCTAAGCTATAGGACCATAAGTGGAAGTGCCCTAGGCTCTGTTGCTTAATTTTTTGAATGTTTCAGGAAACACCATACACTTCTCCAGAGTGGCTGTTGGCAATTTACATCTCGCCCATCAGCATAACAAGGCTCCCAGTTCTCCATGGCCTGTCCTGCCTTTCTGGATTTTACTCTTTTTTCAGAAGTCCCTTTGACCGGGGGGCAGTGAGACTTCATTGTAGTGCAGATTTCCTTTGCGAGCTTGCTTGGTTGGCCAGAAAGGGCGTATGCGTTTCTTCCTGAATATATTCAGGAAAGAACGCATACGCCCTTTTTGGCCAAGTGCATCATTGTCGACGTTCTGAGTCTTTTCATATGTTTTCAGTGCAATTCCAGTCTACCTCCTGAAATCGGTTTCCTGCAGTTCTGCCTTGCTCTCAGTGCCTCTTCATAGCCTTACTTCAATATACTTTTGGAAAATAGTTGGCCTTTATAACTCTGCAGGTTTTTGAATTGCAGTGGCCCTTAGCTCCATTTTTCAGCTCTTATTTTTGTGATCTTGCCTCATATCCACAGGATTTCTTCAGGCCCTATTCTTCTTCTGGGGCGCCTTGCTCTGCCTTTGGTTAATTCTTCTTCCTGAATTGAAATTAGAGTGACATGTGCCCATTGAAACCGCTACAGCTATTTTCTCACTGGTTCCCCCTATTCCCATTCATCCTCCGCACTAACTGCAGACTGTGCGATACCGGAACTTAAAGGCATTGACTCTCCATGTGGAGATGTTGTTAGTAAAGTGGCTGGAATGTTGATCCGGAGCCCCAGGAGAGGAAAATGAGGTGCATTTTAGAAACCTTTCCCGATCATATGGTATACCATCTGCTGGATTTCCCATGCATGGTTTAGCTGTAGGAAGATTCCCTTCAACTTGGAGTGTTGGGACCCTTGGAATAAGTAGCATGAAGTATTGCATTAAACTTTCGGCAGTTGCTCACCAAAGCTCTCCAATCCTTTCAGCCCCAAGTGTCCAGCCTTATGTCTTATCCAGCTGTGGGTTTATATGTGGTCATTCCAGGTTGCATCACAGCCCCTGAGTGAATTTTGTAAGAATTTTTCTCTCTTTCATTGTTTCTGCGTTTTGGTTTTAAAATTTATTTCTATAATGGGGTTTAGCTCATTTTCACTGCTGTGTTTGTGCCGCTCTGTGCACACTTGATTCCCTTATGGAGATATATCAATACATGGGTTTTAAGATTCTTATTACTCAGATATATTTCTCTGCGGTTTATAGGGTGTGTTGAGGCCAGTTCATTGAGCAAGGTGTAGATCTTGTCTGATACCTATTTGGTTTATTGAACGGTATCTGTGCTAATTTCAAACTCTGGTTTTATGCATCACCCCACCTCTCCTTTCCCCTTAAGCTGACATAAGTGTGTTTTCTAAATGTGAGACACTGTTCTGTTTTGTAATTCATTTTTTGTGCAGCCATATTTATCCTCCCTCTATAAGTGATATCTTATGATATGTTTCTTTTTCTGTTTGACTTATTTCAAGTAGTATTATCGGACCTCAATCCACTCTTTATCCTTCTACTAGCCTTATTACATTGATTTCATGGTGAAGAGATATTCCATTGTACATAAGTACCACATTTTCTTTATCCATTGTTCTCTTTCCTGGGATATTTAAGGTGTACTGAAGTTGAGGTTCTTGTAAACAGAGTAGCCCTAAACTGTGGTGTGCTTGTGTCTTGTTGATTTTTAGACTTCCCTAGATATACTCCCGTGATTGGAAGTGCCCTATGCTCTGTCGCTCTGTTTTTTAGATGATTTAGGAACCACCATACACTTCTCCAGAGTGGCTCTCGGCAGTTCACACACTGTCCATCAGCGTATAAAGGCTCCCTGTTCTCCATGGCCTGTCCTGCATTTCTGGTTTTTACAATTTTTTCGGATGGCCCTTTTGACCGGTGGGAAATGAGACTTCTTTGTTGTGCACATTTGCATTGCTTGCTTGCTTGGTTGCCCATAAAGTGCGTATGCGTTTTTTCCTGGATATATTCAGGAAAAAACGCATACTCCCTTTTGGGCCAACTGCATCATTGTCGAAATTCTGCCGCTTTTCATGTGCTTTAAAGGCGAGTCCAATCTATCTCTTGAAATCTGTTTCTTGCAATTCTGTCTTGCATTCAGATCCTCTTCTTTGCCTTACCTCAACATATTTTTGGACGTTAGTTTTCATTTATAACTCTGCAGGTTTGTGAATTGCAGTGACCCTGAGCTCCATTTTTTAAGTTGCTCTTTTGTGAGCTGGCCTCAAAACCGCAGGATTGCTTCAGGCCCTATTTTGGCTCCGGCGAGGCGGGCTGAGCCTTTTTTTAATTCTTATTCTTAATGGGAAATTAGAGTGACATGTGCCCGTCCAAACCCCTACAACTATTCTCTCATTGGTTCCCCCTCTTCCCGTTCATCCTCCTCACAATTTGCAAAATGTGTGAAACAGAAGTTTAAATGTGCTGATTCTCTAAGTGGGGAGATTCTAAGTAACGTGGCTGGAATGATGAACAGGAGCACCAGGAGAGGATAAATGAGGTGCATTTTAGACACATCTCCCGATCACATGGTGTACAGTCCTCTGGGTTTTCCATGCATGTTTTAGCTGTAGGAAGATTCCTTGAACCTGCAGATTTGGGACCCATTGAATGGGTACCAGGTAGTATTACTATAAAGGGTGTGCATTTCCTCACCCAACCTCACATTTCTCTTAGCGCGAACAGTTTCCAGCCTTATGTCTCATCCTGCTGTGGGTCTAGATGTGTTCAATCCATGTTGCATCACCGTCCCTGAGGAAAAGTTGTAAGAGGTTTTCTCTGTCTCTCTGTCGTTTATTTTTTTCAATTTATTACTATGTTGTTTACAGCTGATTTTCAAAGCTCTGTTTCTTGCTGCTGTACATCCACTTGATTCACGTACAGAGAGACATCAATAATTTCTTTTTCAGATTCTTACCAGTCATAGATATTCTTTTCCGGTGACTTGAGTGTGCTGAGTGCAGTTCTTTTAGCTACCGTGTAGGCCTTGTTGATTATCAGTTTGGTATTTGGAATGGTATCTTTGCTAATTTCAACCTCCTGGATGATGCCTCACCCCTCCCCACCTTTCCCGTTTAGCAGCCTTACACGTGTTTTCTACATATTTGACTATGTTTTTGTTTTGTAATTTATTTCATGTGTAGCCATTTTGGATTCCACCTTTAAGTGATATCTTATGATATGTGTCTTTTTCTTTTTGAATTATGTCACTTAGAATGATCATACGTAACTCCTCCGGAGTTGTTACAACTGGCCATATTTCATTGATTTCCAGGCTGAGTAATATTCCACTCTACATAAGTACCACATCTCTATCCATTTTTTCCCTCCAGAGACATTTAAGTTATATCCTAGTCGAGGATCTTTTAAACAGAGAGGCAGTAAACATTGGGGTGCCTGTGTCCTCTCGATTTTTGTTTTTCCCAAGATATACGCCCATGAGTGCAAGTGCCCTATGCTCTGTAGCTCATTTTTTAGATGCTTTAGTAAACACAATACACTTCTCCAGAATGGCCGTTGGCAATATACATTTCCACTATAAGCCTCACAGGGCTCCCTCTTCTCCTTGCCCTGTCCTGCATTTCTGGCGTTTACACTTTATGAGGATGGCTCTTCTGACTGATGCGAAGTGATATCTTTTGTAGTATTGATTTCCAGTGCCCACCTGTTTGGTTGGCTAAAAAAGTGTATGCCCTTTTCTTGAATATATACAGAAAAAAACACATACAGCCTTTTTGGCCAACTGCAATGTCGGCAATGTTCAGTCCCTTTTCTTGTGCTTAATGGCGAGTCCTTTCTACCTCCTCAAATCCCTTTCCTGCCATTCTCCCTTGCTTGCCAATCCTTTTCTCTGACTTTCCTCAAGACATTTTTCAGTGATAGATATTTTCAACTCTGCAGTTTCGTGAATTTTACTGCCCCTGAGTTCCATTGTTCAACTTGTGTTTATGGGAACTGGCCACAAAGCAGTGGGATTTCCTCAAGCCCTATACTGTTTCCATGGGCAACCCTAGCCTTTGGTCAATTCATCTTCCTGATTGGAAATTAGAGTGACATGTGCCTGTCTGAACACCTAGGACTTGTCTCTCATTGTTCCTCATCCTTCCGCTTCATCCTCTGGACAAATTCCAAACTGTACGCAACAGGATGTTGACAGTGTTGACATCTCCAAGTGGGGAGACTGTTAGTAAAGACGCTGGAGGGGTGAACCCGAGCACCAGGAGATGAGGAGATGAGATGCCTTTTCCAAACTCTTCCCGATCAGACGGTATACCATCCTCTGGATGTGACAGACATGTTTTAGCAGTAGGAAGAGTCCCATTCATGTAAGGAGAACACCAGGGCTTTTTCAAAATCAGTGTCTCCCCGAAACCCAAACTGGGGAGTTTTTTAAGCTACGGCTACACATATGTTCATTAAGGGCCTTGGGAAGTAGGCAGAGTCCAAACTTTAGATGACTGAAGTCTTCAGGGTCAGAAGCACTCACCACCGGCTTCCCTTAGGTTACACTTTAACTGTCATTGATAGATGATGTCAATAAAAATATCTATTCTTTTTCCGATTATTTCCCCTTATAGGTTATTGCACAATATTGAGTGTAGTTCCCTGTGCTATACAGTAGTTCCTTGTTGATGATCTATTTTATACATAGCAGTGTGTATGTGTTAATTCCAAACTGTTAATTTATCCCTCCTCCCACCTTTCCCCTTTGGTAATAATAAATTATAAGATTTTATACTTCTCAGAAATGGGGGAGCTGAAAGAGAGGTATCATTTTCAATGGAAAAGCATTTAAAACAAGATTGAAGCTTTAACCAAGATTATTAGATGTACATCCTTGGAAAGAAATCACTTCATTTCTCTAATATTGACCTGACAAATAAGACAAACCTTTTCACTGAACTTGCTTATAATAAAGTGATGGAAATATCAAATGGAAGTGTTAGAAACATCTTATTTTACCCGAGCCTTATAAACTGTTCTATGTTAACTACAGTTTGGCTCACACATCTGTTCACTGAAGTTACAATAGTCTCAATTTCTGTTACTGATCCTCCAGAGTGGACCCCAACAAGGGTCCCCCTGCCCAGTGTCATTGGGGCCAACAGATCGAGACTGAGTTTGGTTCCCAAGCAAAGGAAACTTTATATTTTCATCAGAGAATGGAGAGGTGAGAGCATGCACTACCCCGTGGGCTGTGGGCTGGGCTGCTGTGTAGAGATCCTGTCAGAGTCAGTGGGAGGGAGGGGGCGGAGCTCTCAAGGGCCGGGTTGGCTGCAGCTCAGGCTCTATATCTCGGAGTCTGCACTGGGCCCCAGGAGCTGAGGTGTCGACCCAGCCATTCTGCACCAGGAAATCTGGTCTGAAGTGCCGGGTGTGGAACCTCTGCATGCGGGACCCTAGGAGCACGTGAAATTAGACAAAGCACAAAGGATAAAAAAGGTCAGACTTGACTTTATTGCCCACATTCTATTTTTATCTCCCAGGGATTTTTAATGGGCTTTGCTGGGGACAAACCCCTCCTCTGCCTTTTGTCCCGTTCCTCATTCTTGGAGTGCTGAGGGTGCAGACCCTTCTTCTGTAACTGCTGAGTGCTGAGTTGGGAGCCCTCATACCAGGGGACGAGGGTCAGAACTTCTCCCCAGCAGCCTCCAGGTGACGTTGATTGGCCCCAGGACCCCTGCCTCCCTGCTCGTCCGCCTGAGCACCAGCATTGGAAGTGTTATAGATTCTAATGACCTTTAAGGGTCCAGGAAAGAGATGTGCAGAGACGCTGTGGGGGCCGGTTTCACCCCGCCCCACATTTGTTCGGCCACCTTAGGCTGACCGTTTCTGCCAGCCTAGATGCTCTGACCAGTAGTCTGCTCTTTCTTCAATTAGGCCCCTGAATTAACGTAAAAACAGCACCAGGTGTCAGAGCCCTGCCCGCTCAACTCCCAGACAGTCCAGGGTCAGTGGTGATCAAGGACCATGATGGCCACTGAGTCAACAGCCTTTTGAAGTAAACAGGAGTCCAGCTGGTCTTATTGGCCACCATCATCACGGTGTCTGTAGGCTTTTCTATGGTGACGGTGTGATATACGGTTCCCCCGCCAAGATTATTAGCTCCCCTCCGGGTGCAGGAAGTCCTGCAAGCAGTAGTCTACTCCTTCGGGACACACTATTGTTGTTTTATGAGAGAAACTCCAGGTCAAGTGATGTTCACACGAGTCGTCATGGTGCCCTGTTGCCCCCGGTTATCTCTCTGGATGTTGGAGTTGGAGGGCCTCCTCACTCGAGGTCGGTGTGCCCACGGAGCGAACCCTGCAACTTCAGGGCATGGTTGGTGATTAGGATCACCACGTGGGGTCCTTTTCCCTTAGGAGGGAGGTGGCCTTTTGGGCTGCTGATTTCCAGGTTTTTAGATACCGCCAGTATCTTGGCCAGATGTGGCAGTGGGCCAAGCCCCTTGGTGACTGTAGTTTATCCTACCTGGATGGCATTCTTGCGTTGTTCCATTTCAAGTGGTCCCAGTTTTTGCACTAATTCTCCAATGGCGATTCACCTTTCACCGGGAATGGAAAGGTCAAAGGGTTTAGCTCAATTAGGGAGTTCCAGGGCAAGGGTCTGAATTGACTGCTCTTTCCATTCTTGAAAGGCCACTTCTGGATTCTGTTCAAAAGGATCATCATCTTTTCCTTTCAGTGTTTCATATAGAGGCCCAGCTAGTAGACTGTAGTTAGGGATCCAGAAGCAGCAAACCCTGGCCTCCCCAGGAACCCCTAAGCTGTCTTCTAGTTTTAGAAAGGGGTAAGGCTGCAAATGGTTTCTTCCCTTTCCTGGGATGGGCTTCTCTGACCTTGTGTGAGAATGAAGCCCAGGCAGGTCACTGCAGTCTGTGATATTTGAGCTTTTTCTTGGACAACTTCTATCCTTTATTGGCTTGGTAGTTCAGAGGCCTCCTTAGTAGGGCTGGCGATCAGAATGTCATCTGCATATTGAAGGAGGGTTTCCTTTTCCAGAGGTAGAACTTTTCGGTCGTTAGCTAAGCTTTCCCCAAAGATGGTGTGGGAATTTTTGAACCCTTGGGGCAAGACGGCCCGGAAGTATTGTTTTAGTTGTATGTTGAGTCCTGCCACTCACAAACCAAAATTTCTTGTGACTCTGGGACTAATGGAATACAAAAGAAGGCATCATTGAAGACTAATACAGAATACCATGTCCTGGTGGTTGGTAGAATGACCAGCAGGGTGTAGGGATCAGGAGCAACTGGAGGTATATCCTCGGTGGCTTCACTGACTGTCCTGACATCCTTTACCAGGTCCCCAGCAGCCCATGGGGCTCTCGTGGTCAGGCCAATCCCAGGATATGGAGCTCTCCTGGGCAGGTACCCCACCCCCAACCCAGCCCACGGGGCTCTCATGGTCAGGCCCCTCCCAGGATACAGAGCTACCCTTGCAGGTACCGTGGCAGGGCTGGGCACACAGGAACCGTGCACATAGCCCTCATTGAAGAGCACCCCCAGCTCACCTGTCGCTCAGAGCTGACACAGAGCACCTCAGAGCAGGACTTGAACTAACAAACAGCAGCTCCGACAGGTCTGTGACCCTGGGCATCACTCTGTGTGGCCTCCCTCCACCTGGTCTTCCAGAGACTTCCACTGCACCCAGGGCACCAGGCCTCTGTCTCCAACCACCACCCACCCCTCCTCTCCCTGACTCCTGGGTTCCTCTCATTAGGAGAGGGTTTTCTTGAAGTTGTCTCCCACTCATGGGCCAGATAAAATGATTAGAAAACAAGCCAAAGCTGCAGCCCCTTGTCTATCCTGACTCTCAGGAGCCCACACCTGTTCCTTGGACCTGGCCGGTTCAGCAAGTTCCATTTTCTGCAACTGTGAGCCCCTGAGGGGTGATGATTGGCTGACCTGGGCAGCCTTACCATGCCGGCCAGCCCTCCCCAGGTGTGCCTGGGTTGAGATCAATATAAATACCACTCCAGGCAGCAAAAGCCCCTGCAGCTGTGCCTGACGCCATTTTCTCTGCCCTGTCAGCAGTCTCGGGGCTGGGCTGGTGGGAGGGAGTGAGAGGCCACGGCTTTGTGGGTGGCCCAGTGTGAGTGGGGCTCTGCTGGACTTTCTGCAGCAGTTGCCAGGCTGCCACCTGCTAAAGAAGAGGATGTGTCACCCATACCTGCTGCTGGAATTTCTCCCTGGGCAGAGGTGAGGAAGGAAAAAAGCAGTGGGGGCAGGGACAGGACGGGTATCTCAGGCAGGGAAATGGAAATCTTCCAGAAGAGCACCCAGGGCCAGGACCATCCTGGCTGGCCTGCAGGCACCAAGTCAGCTGGCATGCTGTCACTCGTGTGGCTCCATGGCCCTTCCTCTAGGCTTTCAAGTCCTTGTATATATTCAGGTGTTTTACCTGGGAAGGGCGGGAACAGTTCAGCAGCAACTGGCCTGGGGTTCAGCTCACGTTTACTCACAGATGCCTCGGCACGGTGCCCCAGCTTTGCAATGAGGACGCTTGTTGTGTGGGGGCTGCTGGCTGAATGGGAGACGATTCCCCACCACTGACCAACTTCAGAATTGTTTACAACTGGAGCAAGTGCCCTGATACGGTTTTCCTCTGAGTAACTGGTGGGTTCTGTTTTTTTTTTTCTCTTTTTCGTTTTTGGTTCAAGGTAGATTTTATTCCTCTTTTTTGTATTTACAGATATAAGCATGGAAATAATTTATTCATATAAATACATGTATGTGAAGGGAATAATTGTTTTTTCTGTTTTATTTTTTAAATTTTATTTCTTTTTAATTTTGAATTTTATTTTATATTTTTATACAGCAGCTTCTCATTGGTTATCTATTTTATACATATAAATGTTTACATGCCAATCCCAATCTCTCAACTCCTCCCACCACCACCCCTCCAAGAGCTTTCCCCCCTTGTTGTCCATACGATTGTTGTCTACATCTGTTGCTCTATTTATGCCTTGCAAAACGGTTAATCTGTACAGTTTTTCTAGGTTCCACATATATGCATGAATATACAAGATTTGTTTTTCTCTTTCTGACTTACTTCACTCTGTATGACAGTCTCTAGATCCATCGACGTCTCTACAAATGACCCAATTTCATTCCTTTCATGGCTTAGTAATATTCCATTTTATATATGTACCACATCTTTATGCATTCGTCTGTCTGTGGGCATTTAGGTTGCTTCCATTACCTCGATATTGTAAATAGTGATGCAATGAACATTGCGGTGAATGTCTCTTTTTGATTTATGGTTTTGTCTGGGTATATGTCCAGTCCTGGGATTGCTGTATCATATGGTAATTCTATTATTAGTTTCTTAAGAAACTCCATATTGTTCTCCATAGTGACTGTATCAATTTATATTCCCAACAATAGTGGAAGAGGGTTCCTTTTCTCCACACCCTTTCCAGCATTTGTTGTTTGTAGATTTTCAGATGATGCCCATTCTAACAGGTGTGAGGTGATACCTCATTGTTGAGTCCATTTCGTTGAGCAAGGGGTAGGTCTTGTCTATTACATATTTGGCTTATGGAACGGTATCTGTGCTAATTTCAAACTCTGGTTTTATGCAGCACCCCAACTCACCTTTCCCCTTAAGCAAGCATAAGTTGGTTTTCTAAACTTGAGACCCTGTTCTGTTTTGTAATTCAGTTCATGTGTAGCCAAGTTTACATTCCGTGCATTAGTGATACCTTATGATGTTTCTTTTTCTGTGTGACTTATTTCACTTAGAATCATCATGCCTCAATCCACTCATTATGCTGGTACAGGCCTGGTGACACAGATTTCATTGCTGAGTGGTATTCTGTTGTACATAAGTACCGCAACTTCTTTATCAATTATTTGTTCTCTGGGATATTTAACTTGTACTGTAGAAGAGGCTCCTGTAAACAGAGCCGTTGTAAATTTTGGGGTGGCTGTGTCTTTTTGATTTTAATTTCCCTAAGCTATAGGACCATAAGTGGAAATGCCCTAGACTCTGTTGCTTTGTTTTTCAGATGTATCAGGAAACACCATACACTTCTCCAGAGTGGCTGTTGGCAATGTACATCCCGCCCATCAGCATAACAAGGCTCCTTTTTCCCCATGGCCTGTCTTGCCTTTCTGGATTTTACACTTTTCTCAGATGGCCCTTTAGACCGGGGGGAAGTGACACTTCATAGTAGTTCGGATTTCCATTGCAAGCTTGCTTGGTTTGCCAAAAAGGGCGTATGTGTTTGTTCCTGAATATATTCAGGAACAAACTCATACGCCCTTTGTTGCCAAGTGCATCATTGTCGATGTTCTGCCTCTTTTCCTATGCTTTAAATGCAAATCCAGTCTACCTCCTGAAATCGGTTTCCTGCAATTCTGCCCCGCTTTCAAGTCCTCTTCGCAGCCTTACTTCAATATATTTTTGGACGTTATCTGTCATTTATAACTCTGCAGGTTTGTGAATTACAGGGCCCCTGAGCTCCTTTCTTCAACTCGCTTTCTTGTGAGCTGGCCGCAAACCCGCAAGGCTGCTTCAGGCCCTAATCTGCTTCTGGCAGGGCACGCTGAGCCTTTGGTTAATTCCTCTTCCTGGTGGGAAATGAGTGTTAAATATGCCCGTCCAGACACCTACCTCACTCTCAACCCCTTGGTGATGTGGGTCCTCTGGTTTGTGGCCACTTTTGCTGGGTTCCTCACCTTTCGATGATGTGGCCCCACTAGTGTGAGGACACTCCTGCTTGGTTCTCATCCACGTGGTTATGTGGACCCCCTGGTGAGAGTCTGTTCCTGGCTTTGTTCCTCACCCACCTGTGAGGGAGACCCTCTGCTGATAGGTCACTCCTGCATGGCTGGCACACATTGCCTTGTTGAAGTCAGCCGTGTGGTGGCAGTTGGAGCGTGCTGGGAATCTCTTCCCCCCGGTGATGAGGGCCCTCTTGCATCAGGCCCTGACTGCTGGGCTCACCAACTTTTCTTAGTGAGCCCAGTGATGCTTTGGCACTCCTCTTAGGATCCCATCTCCATGGGGATGTGGGCCTTCTGCTCTGAGGTCCCAACGGCTGGGTTGTTCACATTTTCATGATGTGGGCTCTCTGGTGTTAGTTCACAGAAGCCTGGATCCCATAGCCTCTGTGCTCTTGGCCGCCTGCTGGGAGGTTCCAACTGCTGGATTCCTCACTTTTTTAAATTTTTGGGCCCTCTGTTGTGAGGATCCTCCTGCCTGCCTCACTCCCAGCCCCTTCGTGATGTGTGTCGTCTGGTTTGAGGCCACATGTGCTGGGTTCCTCACCTTTCGATGATGTGGGACCAATGGTCTTAGGAGACTCCTGCCTGGTTCACATCCCCTTGGTGATGTGGGCCCTCTGTTGAGAGTCTGATCCTGGCTGGGTTCCTCACCCATCTGTGAGGTGGGCCGTCTGATGTGAGGTCACTCTTGCCTGGCTTGCTCACCTCGCCTTGTGGACATGAGCCCTCTGGTGGCACTTGGAGCCTGCTGGGAGCCTCCTCTCCTCGGTGATGAGGGCCCTCTGGCATCAGGCCCTAACTGCTGGGCTCCCCACATTTTGTGATGTGTGCCCAGTGGTGCGAGGACACTCCAGCCAGGTTCACATCCCCATTGGGGTGTGGGCCTTCTGCTCTGAGGTCCCAAAGCCTGGGTTGCTCACAGTTTCATGATGTGGGCTCTCTGCTGTTAGTTCACTCCTGCCTGCATCCCATAGCTTCTGTGCTCTGGACCGCCTGCTGGGAGGTTCCAACTGCTGGATTCCTCACCTTTCTTATTCTTTGGGCCCTCTGTTTTTAGGCTACTCCTGCCTGCCTCACTCCCATTCCCTTTGTGATATGTGTCCTCTGATTTGAGGCCACATGTGCTGGGTTCCGCACCTTTCGATGATGTGACCCCACTGGAGGGAAGACAGTCCTGACTGGTTCCCATCCCCTTGCTGATGTGGGCCCTCAGGTGAGAGTCTGATCCTGGCTGGGTTCCTCACCCTTCTGTGAGGTGGGCCCTCTGCTGTGAGGTCAATCATGCCTGTCTGGCACAGGTCACCTTGGCGACGTGGGCCCTCTGGTGGCAGTTGGAGTGTGCTGGGATCCTCCTCCCCTCGGTGATGAGGGCCCTCTTGCCTTAGGCCATAACTGCAGGGCTCCCCACATTTTCTGATGTGCGCCAAGTGAGTGAGGAGACTCTTGCCAGGTTCCCATCCCCATGGCGATATGGGCCTTCTGCTCTGAGGTCAAAACGGCTGGCTTGCTCACAGTACCATGATGTGGGCCCTCTGCTGTGAGTTCACTCCGGCAAGGATCCCTTATCATCGGTGCTCTGAGCCGCCTGCTGGGAGGTTCCAACTGCTGGATTCCTCAACTTTTTTATTCTATGTGCCCTCTGTTGTGAGGCTCCTCCTGCCTGCCTCACTGCCAGCCCCTTGGTGATGACTGTCCTATGGCTTGAGGCCACATGTGTTGCGTTCCTCACCTTTCGATGATGTGACCCCACTCGTGTGAGGACACTCCTGCCTGGTTCCCATCCCCTTGGTGAGGTGGGCCCTCTGGCGAGAGTCTAATCCTGGCTGGGTTCCTCAACGTTCTGTGAGGTAGGCCCTCTGCTGTGAGGTCACTCCTGCCTGGCTGGCACACGTCACCTTGGAGACGTGAGCCCTCTGGTGGCAGTTGGAGCGTGCAGGGCGCCTCCTCCTCTCGGTGATGACGGCCCTCTGGCGTCAGGCCCTAAATGGTGGGCTCCCCACATTTTCTGATGTGCGCCCAGTGGTGCGAGGACACTCCAGCCAGGTTCCCATTCCCATGGGGATGTGGTCCTTCTGCGCTGAGGTCTCAACTCCTGGGTTGCTCACAGTTTTGTGATGTGGGCCCTCTGCTGTGAGTTCACTGTGGCCTGGATCCCATAGCCTCGGTGTTCTGGGCCGCCTGCTGGAAGGTCTAAATGCTGGAATCCTCACGTTTTTTATATTATGTGCCCTGTGTTGTGAGGCTACTCCTGCCTGCCTCACTCCAAGGCCCTTGGTGATGTGGGTCCTCTGGTTTGAGGACACATGTGCTGGGTTCCTCACCTTAAGATGATGAGGCCCCACTGGTGTGAGGATAATCCTGACTGGGTCCCATCCCCTTTGTGATGTGGGCCCTCTGGTGAGAGTCTGATCCTGGCTGGGTTCCTCACCCATCTGTGAGGTGGGCCCTCTACTATCAGGTAACTCTTGCCTGGGTTGCTCACCTCGCCTTGTTGACATGAGCCCTCTGGTGGCAATTGGACCCTGCTGGGAGCCTCCTCAGCTCTGTGATGAGGGCCCTCTGACGTCAGGCCCTAACTGCTGGGCTCCCCAACTTTTCTTAGTGAGCCCAGTGTTGCTCAAGCACTCCTCTTAGGTTCCCATCCCCATGGGGATGTGGGCCTTCTGCTCTGAGGTTCCAACGGCTGGGTTGATCACAATTTCATGATGTGGGCTCTCTGGTGTTAGTTCACTGTGGCCTGGATCCCATAGCCTCTGTGGTCTTGGCTGCCTGCTGGGAGGTTCCAACTGCTCGATTCCTCAACTTTTGTATTCTATGGGTCCTGTGTTGTGATGCTCCTCCTGCCTGCCTCACTCGCAACCCCTTCGTGATGTGGGTCTTCTGGTTTGAGGCCACATGTGCTGGGTTAGGCAACTTTCAATGATGTGGCCCCACTGGTGTGAGGACACTCCTGCCTGGTTCCCATCCCCTTGGTGATGTGGGCCTTCTGGTGACAGTCTTATCCTGGCTGGGTTCCTCACTCTTCTGTGAGGTAGGCCCTCTGCTGTGAGGTCAATCCTGCCTGACTTGCACACATCACCTTGGCGATGTGGGCCCTCTGTTGGCACATGGAACCTGCTGGGAGCCTCCTGCCCTCGGTGATGACGGCCCTCTAGCATCAGGCTCTAACTGCTGGGCTCCCCACGTTTTCTGATGTGAGCCCAGTGATGCCAGGACACTCCTGTCAGGTTCCCATCCCCATGGGGATGTGGGCTTTCTGCTCTGAGGTCCCAATGCCTGGGTTGCTCACAGTTTCATGATGTGGGCTCTCTGCTGTTAGTTCACTCCTGCCTGCATCCCATAGCTTCTGTGCTCTCGGCCGCCTGCTGGGAGGTTCCAAATGCTGGATTCCTCACTTTTTTTATTCTTTGGGCCCTCTGTTTTTAGGCTACTCCTACCTGCCTCACTCCCATCCCCTTTGTGATGTATGTCCTCTGATATGAGGCCACATGTGCTGGGTTTCTCACCTTTCGATGATGTGGCCCCACTGGTGGGAGGACAGTCCTGACTGGTTCCCATCCCCTTGGTGTTGTGGGCCCTCTGGTGAGAGTCTCATCCTGCCTCGGTTCCTCACCCTTCTGTGAGATAGGCCCTCTGCTGTGAGGTCACTACTGCCTGCCTGGCGCATGCCACCTTGTAGACGTGGGCCCTCTGTTGGCAGTTGGAACCTGCTGGGAGTCTCCTCCCCTCAGTTATGAGGGCCCCCTGGCGTCAGGCCCTAACTGCTGGGCTCCTAACATTTTCTGATATGTGCTAAGTGGTGCAAAGCCACTCCTGCCAGGTTCCCATCCCAATGGGGATGTGGGCCTTCTGTTCTGAGGTCCCAACAGCTGGGCTGCTCACAGGTTCATGATGTGGGCCCTCTGCTGTGAGTTCACTGCGGCCTGGATCCCATAGCCTCGGTGCTCTGGGCCACTTGCTGGGAGGTTCCAACTGCTGGATTCCTCAACTTTTATATTCTATGGACCCTGTGTTGTGAGGCCAGTCCTGCCAGCCTCATTCCGAACCCCTTGGTGATGTGGTTCCTCTGGTTTGAGGACACATGTGCTGGGATCCTCACCTTTCGATGATGTTGTCCCACTGGTGTGGGGACATTCCTGCCTGGTTCCCATCCCCTTGGTGATGTGGGCCCTCTGGTGAGAGTCTGATCCTGGCTGTGTTCCTCACCCTTCTGTGAGGTGGGCCCTCTGCTGTGAGGTCACTCCTGCCAGGCTGGCACACATCACCTTGGCGACGTTGGCCCTCTGGTGGCAGCTGGAGCCTGCTGGGAGCCTCCTCCTCTCGGTGATGAGTGCCCTCTAGCGTCAGGCCCTAACTTCTGAGCACCCCACGTTTTCTGATGTGAGCCCAGTGATGCCAGGACACTCCTGTCATGTTCCCATCACCATGGGGATGTGGGCCTTCTGCTCTGAGGTCCCAATGTCTGGGTTGCTCACAGTTTCATGATGTGGGCTGTCTGGTGTTAGTTCACTCTGGCCTGGTTCCTCTAGCCTCTGTGCTCTGGGCCGCCTGCTGGGAGGTTCCAACTGCTGGATTCCTCACCTTTCTTATTTTTGGGCCCTCTGTTATGAGGCTCCTCCTGCCTGCCTCACTCCCAGCCCCTTGGTGATGGGTGTCCTATGGTTTGAAGCCACATGTTCTGGGTTCCTCACCTTTAGATGATGTGGCCCTACTCATGTGAGGACACTCCTGCCTGGTTCCAATCCATTTGGTGATGTGGGCCCTCTGGTGCGAGTCTGATCCTGACTGGGTTCGTCACACTTCTCTGAGGTGGGCCCTCTGCTGTGAGGTCATTCGTGCCTGGTTGGCACACATCGCCTTGGCGACGTCAGCCCTCTGGTGGCAGTTGGAGCCTGCTGGGAGCCTCCTTCCCTTGGTGATGAGGGTCCTCTGGCGTCAGGCCCTAACTGCTGGTCGCCCAAAATTTTCTGATACGTTCTCAGTGGTGCGAGGACACTCCTACCAGAATTCCATCCCCATGGGGATGTGGGCCTCCTGCTCTGAGGTCCCAATGGCTGGGTTGCTCAGTTTCATGACATGGGCCCTCTTCTGTGAGTTCACTGTGGCCTGGATCCCATGGCCTCGGTGCTCTGGGCCGCCTGCTGGGAGGTTCCAACTGCTGGATTCCTCACTTTTTTATTCTATGGGCCCAGTGTTGTGAGGCTACTCCTGCCTGCCTCACTCCGAGGTCCTTGGTGATGTGGGTCCTCTGGTTTGAGGACACATGTGCTGAGTACCTCAGCTTTTGATGATGTGGCCCCACTGATGTGAAGACACTCCTGCCTGGTTCCCATCCCCTTGGTGATGTGGACCCTCTGGTGAGAGTCTGATGTTGGCTGGGTTTCTCACCCTTCTGTGAGGTGGGACCTCTGCTGTGAGGTAACTCCTGCCTGGCATGCTCACGTTGCCTTGGCAATGTGAGCCCTCAGGTGGCAGTTGGAGCCTGCTGGGAATCTCCTCCCCTCAGGTATGAGAGCTCTGGATAAAACACATATGCCCTTTTTTGCCAAGTGCATTATTTTCCAAGTTCTGTCTCTTTTCCTATGCTTTAAGAGCTACTCCCGTGTACGTTCTGAAATCAGTTTCCAGCAATTCTGCCCCGCATTCAAGTCCTCTTCGCAGCCTTACTTCAGTATAATTTTGGATGATAGCTGTCATTTATAACTCCGCAGGTTTCTGAATTACAGTGCCCCTGAGCTCCTTTCTTCAACTCGCTTTCTTGTGAGCTGGCCGCAACACCGCAGGATCTCCTCAGGCCCTAATCTAGTTCCAGCATGGCACGCGGAGCCTTTGGTTCATTTATCTTCCTGGTGGGAAATGAGAGTTAAATTTGCCCGTCCAGACACCTACAGATAGTCTCCCATTGCTTCTCCTTATTCCTGTTCATCTTCCGAAGAAATTGCAAACTGGGCCAAACAGGAGGTTAAAGGCACTGACTCTCCAAGTGGGGAGAGTGTTAGTAAAGCGTCTGGAATGTTGCACCCGAGTACCAAGGGACGAAAACTGAGACACATTTGAACACGTTTCCCGATCACACGGTGGATCATACACTCCGTTCCACATGCATGTTTTAGCTGAAGGAAGAATCCCTTAAACCTGGAGAGTTGAGACCCATGGAATGGGTACCATGCAATATGACTTCAAAGGGTCTGCATTTGCTCACCGAACCTCACCAATCCTATCACTGCTGCGTTTATGTTGCTGTACACACGCTTGATTCTCTGTCGGAGACATATAAATTCAAAGGTTTTAAGATTCTTACTAGTCAGGTATATTGTTAGGCGTTTAATATGGGGTGTTGAGTCCACTTCGTTGAGCAAGGAGTAGCTCTTGTCTATTACATATTTGGCTTATGGAACGGTATCTGTGCTAATTTCAATCTCTGGTTTCATGCAGCACCCCAACTCACCTTTGCCCTTAAGCAAGCATAAGTTGGTTTTCTACATTTGAGACCCTGTTCTGTTTTGTAATTCAGTTCCTGTGTAGCCAAGTTTACATTCCGTGTATTAGGGATATCTTATGATGTTCCTTTTTCTGTGTGACTTATTTCACTTAGAATCATCGTACCTGAATCCACTCATTATGCTGCTATGGGCCTGATGACATAGATTTCATTGCTGACTGATATTGCATTGTACGTAAGTACCACAACTTCTTTATCCATTTTTCGCTTTCTGTGATATTGAACTTGTACCGTAAACGAGGTTCTTGTAAACAGAGCCGTCCCAAACTTGGGGTGGCTGTGTCTTTTTGATTTTAATTTCCCTAAGCTATAGGACCATAAGTGGAAGTGCCCTAGGCTCTGTTGCTTTGTTTTTTGGATGTTTCAGGAAACACCATACACTTCTCCAGAGTGGCTGCTGGCAATTTACATCCCGCCCATCAGCATAACAAGGCTCCCAGTTCTCCATGGCCTGTCCTGCCTTTCTGGATTTTACACTTTTTTCAGATGGCCCTTTTGACCGGGGGGCAGTGAGACTTCATTGTAGTGCAGATTTCCTTTGCAAGCTTGCTTGGTTGGCCAAAAAGGGCGTATGCGTTTTTTCGTGAATATATTCAGGAAAGAAAGCATACGCCCTTTTTGGCCAAGTGCATCATTGTGGACGTTCTGCCTCTTTTCCTATGCTTTACATGCAATTCCAGTCTACCTCCTGAAATCGGTTTCCTGCAATTCTGCCCCGCTTTCAAGTCCTCTTGGCAGCCTTACTTCAATATATTTTTGGACGATAAGTGTCATTTTTAACTCTGTAGGGTTGTGAATTACAGTGTCCCTGAGCTCCTTTCTTCAACTCGCTTTTTTGTGAGCTGGCCGCAACACCGCAGGATTGCTTCAGACCCTAGTGTGGTTCCGGCATGGCACGCTGAGCCTTTGGTTAATTCCTCTTCCTGGTGGGAAATGAGAGTTAAATTTGCCCTTCCAGACACCTCCAGCTAGTCTCTCCTTGGTTCTCCATCTTCCTGTTCATCTTCCACAGAAATTACAAACTGGGCCAAACAGGAGGTTAAAGGCACTGACTCTCCAAGTGGGGAGAGTGTTAGTAAAGCATCTGGAATGTTGCACCCGAGTACCAGGGACGAAAACGAGACACATTTGAACACGTTTTCCGATCACACGGTGGATCATACTCTGGGTTCCACATGCATGTTTTAGCTGAAGGAAAAATCCCTTAAACCTGGAGAGTTGAGACCCATGGAATGGGTACCATGCAATATGACTTCAAAGGGTCTGCATTTGCTCACCTAACCTCACCAATCCTATCACTGCTGCGTTTATGCCACTGTACACACGCTTGATTCTCTTTCGGAGACATATAAATCCGTAGGTTTTAAGATTATTTCTAGTCAGGTATATTCTTAGGCGTTTAATATGGGGTGTTGAGTCCACTTCGTTCAGCAAGGAGTAGCTCTAGTCTCTTGCATATTTGGCTTATAGAACAGTATCTGTGCTAATTTCAATCTCTGGTTTCATGCAGCACCCCAACTCACCTTTCCCCTTAAGCAAGCATAAGTTGGTTTTCTACATTTGACACCCTGTTCTGTTTTGTAATTCAGTTCCTGTGTAGCCAAGTTTACATTCCGTGTAGTAGTGATATCTTATGATGTTTCTTTTTCTGTGTGACTTATTTCACTTAGACTCATCATACCTGCATCCACTCATTATGCTGCTACGGGCCTGATGACATAGATTTCATTGCTGAGTGATATTGCATTGTACGTAAGTACCACAACTTCTTTATCCATTTTTTGCTTTCTGTGATATTGAACTTGTACCGTAAACGAGGTTCTTGTAAACAGAGCCATCCCAAACTTTGGGGTGACCGTGTCTTTTTGATTTTAATTTCCCTAAGCTATGGGACCATAAGTGGAAGTGCCCTAGGCTCTGTTGCTTTGTTTTTTAGATGTTTCAGGAAACACCATACACTTCTCCAGAGTGGCTGTTGGCAATTTACATCACGACCACCAGCATAACAAGGCTCCCAGTTCTCCATGGCCTGTCCTGCCTTTCTGGATTTTACACTTTTTTCAGATGGCCCTTTTGACCGGGGGGCAGTGAGACTTCATTGTAGTGCAGATTTCCTTTGCAAGCTTGCTTGGTTGGCCAAAAAGGGCGTATGCGTTTTTTCCTGAATATATTCAGGAAAAAATGCATACGCCCTTTTTGGCCAAGTGCATCATTGTGGACGTTCTGCCTCTTTTCCTATGCTTTACATGCAATTCCAGTGTACCTCCTGAAATCGATTTCCTGCAATTCTGCCCCGCTTTCAAGTCCTCTTGGCAGCCTTACTTCAATATATTTTTGGACG